>NW_026126971.1:0-70898 GCF_943737965.1 Phodopus roborovskii
AAGACAGCACCCCCTTACCAGCAGGAAGTAGTTTGGAAAGAACGACGCCCAAATTCCCAAATACTGTGTATAAATGTTTGTTTTCATTTAATTGGACTTTGTTATATAAAATTAAATAAAAATAAAAAAAAGATTGTTTCCAGCAATTCTCCCAACCAGAAAAAAAAAAAAAAAAAAAAAAAAAAGAAAAGAAAACTCAGAGGTGGTACAGCCAATTAATTTAAAGTTTAAATTTGCAAATTAAGACTAAGTAAGTTCATTGACCTGGAAAACATAAAGCTAGGAACCAAAGACATCTGCATCAACAAAAGAGTGCTGTCTCAGAAACATTTTCTGTAATTGTAGAGATATAACTTTATAGCCTTAATATGTCTTCCCAGGAAGAATTCACTCTACATATTTAAATGATTAATGAACCCAAGTATCTTTAAGAACGAGCTAATCTCAAAGAGTGATGTTGTGAAATTTATTTGTTATATTAATTTTCTTATGCCATGGAACATATATTAAATAATGATTGGAAAGATGATTTACATTCTTTACTGTGGAGTTAGTTTAGCTCTGTGAAGCTGTGGTAATCCACATGTGTAGAGCACCTGATTGTCTAATAAAGTGCTGACTGACCAATAGCAAGGCAGAGGAAAGGATAGGCAGGGCTGGAAGGCAGAGGGAATAAATATGAGAAGTTCAGCAGGGGACATGAAGGAGTAAGAAAAGCAAGGCACATCCACATATTCTAAAACAGAGCAAGAGTGAAAGTAAGATACACAGAAGTAAGGAATGGAAAAATCACAGAGGCTAAAGGTAGATGGGGAAATTTAAAGATAAGAAAAACTAGCTAGAAACAAGCCACGTTAAGAAAGGGCAGGTATTCACAAATAATATGCCTCTGTGTGTGATTTATTTGGCAGCAGGGTGGGGAAGATGCCCAAAAGACCAAGTTGAAAATATCTACAAGAAGAAGACAATCTAGAACAGATTTTCCACCCCATGCATGATACTATCCTTAAGTCTCTTTAGGAACAGGCCCAAGCACATACTTCAAGCAATTTAAATAGGGAGCAGAATGCAAGTGCAGCCACTAAGACAGATGAAGACTTACACAGAAAAATCTATCTCTTGGACCATAAATTATAACATACAGTATAAAATTTCTCAATATTTTTTAAAGATGTATCAGAGTCTATGAATCTCACACATACAAAGGACAGAAGACACAAATACAGAAAACATCAAGGACAATTCACACATCTGCACCTTGGACTCTGTTCTTAGACAACCAGTCCTTGTGAGCTATTTCAACCTCAGAATATGGCTAAGTTTAACCTCTGAACATGATGCCTCACAGGAAGGCCACGTTTGCTTCCATGCAGGACCAGGAGTTAATCTTAACTAGGTCTACCTGATGTCTATGACAGGGCTGTGACACGATTGTAGAGAATTCCATTTTTAATTTTTTTTATTTAATGTATATGGCTGTTTTCCTCCAGCCACCTGGGCACAGTACCTGCAAAGGCTGGGATAGGGCAGCATCTCCCTTGAAACTCAAGTTACAGAGAAGATGGCTATATGTTATGGTTTCTTGAAATGGTACTTGTGTCCTTTGGAATAACAACGAGTGCTCTTGAGTAGTAAGCTATATTTCTAGTCATGTTCATTATTATTTAAAATGTATTCTCATAACTTTTATTTAAAATGTATTATAACAATTTACAGCTTCCCGACTTTTCTCCAACCCTTCCCATATGCTTCCCTTTAAATTCCTTTCTTGTTAAGCACTTCTGAATATGGATGCCCAAACATACAAATAAAACCAATACAGTCCACTTCTCTTGGTTATGTATATATCATTTTAGGACTGAACATGTGGTTTTATAGCAATTAGGGAGCTCAGTTTTGCCTGTGGATTATTCTTCCAAATTCAGGGAAATTCCCTCTCTGAGCACTATGCATCTGAACACAAAAATAATCTGGGATACCTTAGTCAGGAAATAATAACAAGAATAAGTAGATGGTAAATATCCTAGCTAACAATTGCTGGTGACAATGCCCCTGAATTTCTAGAGGTTTGGGGATGATTATGGACACTGTTCTGAACCAAGAATATCCTATTTGTTCTTTGGTTTCCCACCATACCCCATGGACCATTTTCATCTTGATGACAATGAAATCCTGAAACACACACCTACACTTTCTAAGTACAATTATCACAGGCCACTGCCACCATGCGTGGTTAAGGTGGATTCAGCTTTCCACAGTGATACATCCATTTATCTCTGTCAGCCTGGGTTTCACCATGTGCAGAATAAGGCAGTATTTTTCCTGGATCTTTGATGAGTTAAAACAGACTAAATGGTGAGGAAGATAATATTTCTCATATTTGAAAATCAGTTGACTTTGATGGAAAAAGATATATTTGATGAGAAATTTCTTCTGTTGCTGGGCTGACCACCAGGCACTGTGTCCTGATAACCCTAACTGGCAAGGGTCAGTCTCTCATCCTCAGTAAGCCAATTAATTGAATCAACTTATCTAGTGACAGGCATTCTGTTGTCATGATTGACAGATCTCTCTGATATCCTAGGAAATCTTCATCTATATTGGTGTGTGCTAGCCAGGTAGGGAGTCATAGTAACATTATTCTTAAAAAGAAGAGAAAAATAATACAAAAAGGAAAATGACAAAATAATAAAATCTTAAATCATATTTATTTTGTTTGACTAATTTGGAAAAATAAAGAAAATATATGTTTAATAATGCACCTAAGAGGTCCAAACAGACTTTGGAAAGAAGGCAAATATATGCAAAACTAAATAATACAAATAAGCCAGATAGTGAATATTCCCATATTTAAAACCCTCCCACATTCTCGGTTCCTGAGTCTTGAGTTTTTTTTCACAATGAGGATGCTGAGGAAATTAGAATTTCATGATTCCTGTGTTTCACAAGTTGCAGACCAAAATAGATCCCATAAAGTTGATATCCAGTCTACAGACAAATGCCATTGTCTGAAAACCTGCAGTTACATTTACAGACACACATATATAACAGATATTTTTGCTTTTGATTTCAGTAACTTTCTTTTTTTTTTTTTTTATTTTTTGAAGGTATTACTTTCCTTTATTTATAGACTTTAGTGAAGAAAGTAAAACAAACTTGGGCTCTGAGGACAGATGACATTTACATTATGATTTCTGTTTTAGGCATGTGATGGCTCCACCTGCTGGCTAACTAACAGTCTATGGTAATTCAGGATAAGCAAAGTACATATTCTGTTCTCTATAAATGCAGGGTGTGAGGCACTAGAAAAGACATGTATAGAGTGCAAGAGACTTCTTTATTTAATTTGAAATGCCTTTTTAATATGGTTTGAGCCAAGTCAACTCACTGAACAATGCTATATTAATTTGAAATTCCTTTTAACGCTTGAATTAAAAAATTCATTACACTATGGATAATACAATCCATTAACCCCAAAAATTCTCTTAAAATTGAATAAATCTTTCTGTACTAGATAACTTAAGAAAAATTGTTATATATATTTGTAATAATGATCATTTCTAACTTGAGTTAACAAATTGATTTACAATGAATGTTATTGTCAATCATACTTTGTTTGGAATGATCTAAACTTTTTCCTGAAGTTCATCTTTCTTCAATGAATAAAAATCAAACTCATTAAATGTTTTGTTTTTATTCTGTGTCTGTTGATGAGCAAACTATGGCTATATACTGTAGTCAATGGTGATTCATAGTGTAAATGTCCTTGTTTCTATTTTTTCTAACTTATTACCTCCCCCTCAATAAAACTTTTTAAACAATTTTAATTTTTTAAAAGTAACAAATTATACTGGCCATACTGGAAGAGCACGTGTTGTCTATAGACACTGTGACTTCATGTTGTATTATTTGAGAAGCAAAGTCTGCCTTAGAACAATGGGAGTTGTTCATTTTTTCACCAGCTGGATTTTAGTGAACTGAGGAACTGAAAATTCTAGAACCTGGATCAACTCTAAGTAACTGACTCCAACACTTTTAGCTTACTGGGTAACTGGCTGAAGCCTTTTCCTGAGACAGAAAACACAGGCATAGATGTGTCAAAATACATACACCTGCAAGCTGAAATTTTATAGTAGGCAAAGTTTATACAAACTCAGCTTTCTGAGCATTTGTATCACCCTCTTCAAGTAATGACTTATCAAGTGTTCTCTTTTGTGTCTCTCACCCTACTTGTACAAGTACCACTGTTAAACATTAATTGCTTGGAGTGGTTACTTTTAATCTTAATATGTGATGATCCATGTTCCTTTTCTGATTTTAAAAGCCAAGGCAGCCCCTTCCTCCATTCTGCTGGCCTAATTGTATTCTGTGTCATCCTCTCTGTGTATCCATGTGTAGTGGACATCTCTCTCTCTCTCTCTCTCTCTCTCTCTCTCTCTCTCTCTCTGTGTGTGTGTGTGTGTGTGTGTGTGTGTGTGTGTGTTTAGGCCAGAACTATCATCTTGTTTTCCTAAACATGCTACCCTGTGACTGGGGGGTGTGTAGGGAAGGGGGTACATGTGGAAGTGAGGGGAGAGCTATGAAGAGTCAGTCTCTCCTCGCATCTTTACAGGAGCTCTGGAAATCTAACTCAAGCTGTCAGGAATCTATGTCAAGCGTTTTTACTCATGGAGATGTCTTGTCTGCCCCTTAATTATTTTTCATCTATCTATCTATCTATCTATCTATCTATCTATCATCTCCTATCATTTATCTGTCTATAATCATCAATTATCTATCTATGTACCTATGCATGTATGTATGTATGTATCTATTTATCTATCAATCAATCATCTAATGTCTATCATCTAACTCACTAGACACATAGCCTCAAAAATAAACAACCAGCCTAGAAGCACTGGCTGGCTGGCCAACAGGCCCCCAAACATCTCTACCTACCAAGTGTAGGATTACACATGTGCAATACTGTCCCTGCATTTCAGTGTGACTGCATAAAAGGGATTGTACTTAGATCCACATGCTTCTACAACAAGACATTTACTGACTGATCTGTCTGCCTAGGTTCATATTCCAGTTTTAATTTTTAGCTTTTAAGTACTTTGCTGTAACTGTTAGTATTTGGGCATCTTTACTGACTTGTCCTTCGGGTTCTGACTGGCTATGTGCACAGCTACAGCCACTAAGAGCACCACATGTGCACATTCACTATGTTCCCTTTTAAAGGGTCCTGCCCACCTATCTCTTTCTCACTCTGTTCCTCTCTCTTTCTGTTTCTCTGCCTGTCCCTCTGTCCACCCTCCTTCATCCACCTTTCTGTACTACTGCACCTGTCCGAGAGGCCAGTCTCTCCCCATCCCTTCTGCCATTTCCCATTCCCTTTCCCCCTAATTAAAAACAAAACAAACAAACAAACAAAAAAACTCCGCATGAGCTTTTTCTTTTTTTAATTTTTATTTTACATGTCAATCCAAGTTTTCTTTCCCTTACTTCCTCCCTCCTCCCGCCCTATCTCCCTCCATCTTTACCTCTCTCCCCCTTACATGCACCCAAATCAACCTCCCCTCCCCTACCCCTCAGTCCACATGTAGTGTGATATTGTGGTCAATAAGGATCAGGATAAACAAATAGGCCGAATAGATGTTTATTCAGGGAGAAATAACTTATAATCTAGACAGATGAACACCAGGAAATTCAACCCGATCCTCTCCTGTCCGGAGTCACGCCAGAAAGAGAGCACCTTCCTGGCCCCCTCCCGACCTCCTTCCACAGGTCCCTTCCGCCCATGGCTCCACCCCCCAATGGGCGTGGTCAGTGCCACAGAAGGACTATCTCACTACAGGGTGATGCCATGTATGAGGGGTCATCTAAATCTGTCAAGTCATTTGAAGTGGGGAAAATGTCTTCTCTCCTGTTTCTAGGTTAAAGGAGTATTCCTCCATGGGGCATATGCCCACAAGGTCATTTTGTGACCAGGAATACATACTGGTTCCACTGCCTGAAATTCTTTAGACTGCTGAGGCCTTCTAGCTGGGACCCATATTCAGGGGTTCTGAGTCAGGCCCATGCTGTATTCCCAGCTAACAGTCTGGGGGCTGTTAGTTCCTCCTTGTTCAGGTCAGCTGTCTCTATTGTTTCTGCAAACTGGTCTTGTCCTGTCTCTTTGCATCTGGATTGTTTTTCAGCTCAGTGTTTAGTTCTGGGTGTTTGCTTATGTTTCCATAAGTTACTAGATGAGGCGCTATGATGGTGGATAAGTTAGTCATCAATTTCTCTATCAGGCAATGGCATTTATGGTAGCCTTTCCACTGTTGATGAAATTGTTAGTTGGGGTTAGTCTTGTAGTTCTCTGGACAATTTTTAAGTTCAGTTTTCTCTTCAATCCTATAATGGCTCCCTATTTTATGTTCTCTCTCCCCTCTCTTTCTGTCTTCTATTCCTCTACTGATTCAATCATTATATTCCTTTACCCTGACATTATAAAGAATCTCTTTGTGATCCTCATTTGAAGGAAGTACTTCAAGATGAAGGGGCCCATGGAAAAATCATGGGGACATGAAGAACATGGAATTTCAAATAATAATTACTTATGTACATATTAATAGCACATGAATCCTTATTGTGAAATAATGGTGTGTAGTACATTGGTGCCATTGCTGCTTGACAAATATCCAGCATTTCAACATGGCAGACAAACCAAAGAGATACAGCACCTGCAGAGGAAGGCAGAACTCTATAAACTTCAAGTTTGACTTGCAGAGTAAGTGCTAGGAAAGCCCAAGACACAGAGAGGAACCCTGTTGTGGAAAAGGTGATGAGATCCACCTTTAGCTGCTTGGTGGCAGTACACACGTTTAAGCCCAAAACTCATGAGGCTGAGGCTGTCTGATTTTCATAATTTGAGGACAGCCAGGTCTACTGAATGAGTTCCTGGGCTACACAGATAAACCCTTTCTTGAAAACAGCAATGTAAATTTACACAAATCAAGAAAGAATCAGATACACCTTTAATATGCATCACATCATCTGGTGTTAGCCTGCATATGTAAAGGAGGAAGCTCTCTCTTTGGCTACTTCCCCTAATTCTGGCGAACAAGTTCATTCCTATCCTAGCATTATAGCCAGATTCTTTGCAAAATTTAGTATATATTGAAGACAAGTTGAGACAATTACTGTACTCTTAAGATTTTACATGGTAGGCAGGCATTGCTGGACTACTTGAGAAACAACTTTTGAGATATTCTAGAACATCTGCTTTCTACATACATGGAGAGATTAATCCTAGCAGTCCTGTATATGTAGAGAAGCTTGAATCCTTGAATAATGCAGATTGTTTAAAACTGCTCACTGAGTAAAATGTGCTGGCTAACAGTAGTGTTCATAAACAAAAATCTTCCTAGCTCCATTCCTCTCTAAATTTTCAACTTTCCATGAAGAATGCTCTTTTTATAATTTTGCATTTGTCAAGCAGTTTTTCTGAGGTCAATGAATAAAACTCCTACAGTTATAGAGCAATCATCAAGCTTTCTTATGAGAGAAAGAAAAATTATCATCTTTTGGAAGTGGTTCCTGCTTTTATTTCCTGATAGTTGGAAATTCCTGTACAACCAGGCCAATAACACCTCATGCTGCACACTGCTCAGTGGGGGATGGGTCCCCATGGGTACCAAAACTCGATGACCAGGTCAGGAGTGGCTTTGCTTGACAGACAGACACAAACACACTGGAGGAGGTTTGCACCTGCTGCAATTTTTCATTTAGAGTATTAGGTTTTTATACAGAAATTACAAGGAACACATTTTGGTTAAAATTTACAGACATATTATAAAACGCCAGTAATTCTTTTGAAGCATGAGATCAAAAAAACACTTATTTTGACCTGCCTGTGGTCAGTGCACCAGAGATTTGGTTTACTGAGTTTAGAAAAAAGTCATTGTCTCTGATCAGTGAACTGTTAACAGCATTGAAAGAACATTTGTATTGCATTATTAATTTTAGAGGATAGTCCTAATATTTTTATTTTATTATTTTATTTTATTTAATTTTATATAACAAAGTCCAATTAAATGAAAACAAAAATTTATACACAATATTTGGGAATTTGGGCGTCATTCTTTCCAAACTACTTCCAGCTGGTAAGGGGCACTGTCAAGGGGATTAGAAGAAGATTCAGAAATCCTGGCTGTAGTCTGTAAGGCTGCTTTGTCCAGCCGTTTTGAATGTAGGATCAACTTGTACTCTGATTCAGGCAGTCTGGTGTGATTAAACGACATTAGTCTGGAAGAAATCCACATCTTTTCATTTTCTGTGGAAAGAAAAAAGAAATACTTTTCCCCAGTAATTTGTCCTTCAAATTAAATTTTGGAGTCAAAGCATTTTTTTTAATTTAATTTATTATTTTACATGTCCATCCCAGTTCCCTCTCCCTTCCTCCTTCCATCCCTCCCTCCATCCTCCCCTCTCTTTTACCCTCTCTGCCCTCTCACATACACTCTAACCACCCTCCCCTCCTATCCCTCCACTCCAATTCCATATGTAGGGGAATCCCACACAGTTGGGGTCATGGAGATCTGGCAGGTCATGTGAAGTAGGGACTAGGCTTCTCTCCTGTCTCTAGATTAAGGCAGTTATCCCTCCATGGGGGATATGTTCGCAAAGTCCTTGTGTGCACCACAGATACATCCTGGCTCCACTGTCTGAGGTTCCTTAGACTGCTCAGTCCTTCTGGCTGAGACCCATATGCAGGGGGCCTGAGTCAGTCCCATGCTGGCATCCCAGCTATCAGTTCAGTGTCCTTTAGCTCATCCTTTTCAGGTAAAAGTCAGGATGGTGTTTCTGCCGCATGGCTCAGTTCTCTCCATCTGCATCTGGGTTCTAGTTTGACCAGTGTTTATGTATGGGTGTTTGATCCTGTTTTCAACAGGCATTAGTTGAGGGCTCCAGGAGAAGTTAGTTGTTGATCTCACTTCCAGGAAGGCAATTATAATAGCCTTTCAAAGGAAGCTCAAAGAGGAAAGAGAGAGACAGAGAGAGAGACAGAGAGAGAGAACATAAAAAGAAGGAGTCAACATTGGTTTGAAGATAAAATTGAACACAAGAATGGTCGAGAGAACTACTAGACTGCCCCCAACTAACAATCTGAGCTTCCGTGGAGGAGCTGACTAAAGTGTGACAGATGATCTAACTATCTCATTATTTCTTATTCAAATCTGTCTTTTATACTCCAGGAAGAGTGGAGTCTGGATCCACCTTGTTGGTGTTAAATTGACTTTGTGATTTCCTCTTCTTTCTTCCTCCTTCCTTCCTCCTTTCTTCCCTTTCTTTCTACTTTCTTCTTTAATTCAAGTGGATAAATTTGTAACTTCTCTAGAGCTGAATTGGTGAGAAATTATCTCTTTATCCATTCATTTTTTTTTTCATCTCTATGATTAAGATCTCAATGAACCTTCAGTATGGAGCAACCATTTAGGCTTTACAGATAAAACACCACTCACTTATTTAATGTTTATTCATTTAATTATGAACATCTGTTATTATGTATTCTGTGATCCCTGGAGTTTGGGCCTCCTTACACTCCTTAGCTGTTAAACTAGGAATGAATGATACTGCATATTTAATTAACGAATTTAAAATACAGGTGATGGTATGGACCATAAGTCCCTTTTGGAGTCAGATTTTGGGAGTTGATGTAACATCATCTCATTACTTCATCAGTTTAGCCATATAAATAGATCTTTACATCAGCAATAGCTTTAGGACTTTGGTGCCACTTCGAGCCAATGTTAACATAAAATGCACACTAAGTAATTATCAATTTAATTTTTTTAAACACATCATTATTCCAGGAAGAGATCTGTCTGACTACACCTTGGGGATTTATAATGCCCCACCAGTCATTATTCAATCTATTTTTCATTGACATATTTAATTATTTAAATCGATGAAGAAGTTGTTAATCTTGACTGGGGTCTGGCCATTCTTCCACGGAGTTAACTGTCTAGCATTATTTAATTATCTAAGTACTTCCTTGACAATCACTGGAGTTTGTTTCCATTTTATGAACGTTAAGTTTGCAGGAATTTATCAATTTATTAACGTATTTGTTTGCATAAGTAATGATGGTGTCATCCGTCATTTGGCTGCTGTGGGACTGACACAGCAGTAGATCGGTACCAGAAGCAGTGCCCAGAGAATGGAGGACACTGCCTTATACAGTGAATACTGATTATGCAATAGTAGATTTTTAACAATCGAATGATTACACAATTTTAAAAAAAAAAACTGTACTGTTTCCCATCATCAGTTTCTGAGAGGTTGCAACAGAACTGACCCATGAAGGACACAATGACCACCGATTTTAAAAATACAATAACAGAATAATCTCCTGATCAGGGAATCTCATCTAATGAACTCTGTCGGGCTTACATGACATACCACCAACAATAAATAACTCTAAATAACCATAATAGAAAGCAGTGTACAGGACTTAATAGAGAACTGTCAATTGAGGAATCAAAATGACTGAAAGAAACAGAAGACACTGCTTAAAATCCTTAGTTATCAGCCCAATGGAAATCTAAACAACGCTGAAAAACCATATCATCAAGCTCATCTAAAGGTCAGAGAATGAAGAGGAGCTTATTTTATTTACAATAAAGAGACTAGGTTTATTGTAGAGGCGAATAGATGTATTGTTTCCATTCTAGAAATTAGAAAATTGAAGCATAGAAAACAGGTTTAAAATACTCATCATAGTACTTGAATGTCATAAGATGCTTTTGTTGTAATGCTTATGTCACAATAGGCATGTTGTAGCTTGAGACCGATAAACATGTGTAAGTCAAGAGAAGTAAGAGCTCTGCTTTGTTTTTGTCAAGAAACTGGCTGTGTCACGTTAATGCTTTCTGGCCCTTGGCCTCCAGTCAGGACCTCTGCAGCCACTTTTCCTAAGGCTTTTCTTTTCCCTCCTGTGTTTGGTTGTGAACTTATTTTGATTGAGGATTTACTTGTCACCCCATGCTGACATGTCACGTTATTGCATTAAGGAAAACCTAGGAGAAAGCAAACAAGCAAGCAGGTCACAGATGTCCTACTCAGATTTCAAAGAAAGTGGGGGAGCAGACTTAGGGTGGAGAATGGGGGAACAGATATGTTCATGGGGAGGGAGGGGGTTTCTTGGCATTTGGGCCTCAGTGAGATGCTAGATGTGGGTGTGTCGCTCAGGTGAGGGTAAGCTCCTGAGACTTGTGGGGAGATTCTGTTCCCACTGCTGTCTCCAGGAACTCCTGTGGACTTTTGCTAACACTCTGATTCTCTGATTATAAGTGACTGTAACAACAAAGAGAATAACTCTGCTCTGAGAACTGTTGCCACAGTGTCTCTAGGGGCAGGCTTAGCTGGTCTAAAATTCCCCAAGGCAAGCTGAGACTATGTAAATTAAAGAAGTGAGTTTGTGATAAACAACTCTGTGGTTTATTTGACTTGAAAGCTTACATGTGCGTGAGCATGTCCCGGGCAGCACATGATTAAAGCGAAGCAACAGTCACTGTGTGCTATGTTTTAATTGCTGTAGCGTGTGCACAAATTTGGTGAGGAATTGGAGCTACTGGCTGTACTTTTTTTTTTTTTTAACCTTCAGCTATTTTCTTTGATTCATCAGAGTTTTTATTTTAAGCCAGAATCACACAGTGTAAAGTCTAGCCTCAAACTCACTATCCTCCTGTCTCAGCCTTCTAGAATGACAGGCTTGTACTATCATACACAGCTTTGCCGGAATTTCTAAGAACACAAAATAGGAGCCAATAGGCATTCTGAGCTGAGCTGAGCTTTCCCCTTTGGAAAAGTCATTTTCTTTGGCTCCCACTTTACTCAGCTATAAAATGAGGAACTTAAGCTTGGAAGTCTTCCACTTCTGAGTTTGACCATTCCAAGGGCTTGGGTTTTTTGTTTGTTTGTTTGATTGGTTGGTTTTTGGTTTTGGGGTTTTTTGTGTGTTTGGTTGGTTGTTTGGTTGGTTGATTGATTGGTTTTGTTTTTCCTGTCTTAGAATTAGTTTTGAAGATTTTTATATTTTATTTTCATTTTATGTGTATGGGTGTTTTGCCTGTGTACATATTTGTGTACCACATGCATGTCTGGTGCCTGAGGAGGCCAGGAGAAGGTGTCAGATCCCTGAGGAACTGAATAGCCGCCATTTGGGTGCTGGGAATTTGGGTGCTTTGGAAGAGCAGCCAAGGCTCTTAACTGCTGGGCCATCACTCCAGTCCCTTGAATGCATATTTTTATCAAATTTTGAGCAAAGATATATTCCACGTTCTCCCCTGGTTATAATTTTGCACATGGTGTTAGGTTGTCTTGATGCCATGCTACCCTGTAGAATTCTAGAATGACTTCAGCTAGTCAGAGTACTCAATATCCAGTCAGGTTTTGTTTTTAGTGTTCTTAAGTAGTGATACTGTTAGGAGAATGTAAATGCTCTTCTAAAATTTATTTCATCAAATAGATATTAAGAGATATTGATGAAGAAAGAATAATTGCAACTTTTATACACTGCTGCTCAAAATGTAAAATGTGCAACTAATACAGGAGATAAGAAGGCTACAACAAAGCACGTGACCTAGCAATACTACCACTCTTTGTTCCTAGGAAAGGTTCTCTCCATGTAGAACTTTTATGCAAGTGTTCAGAGCAGCATTGTTGGTAATGTCTAAAACGTGGAAGCACTCCACACATCAACCCATGAATATTCTGTGGCAAATATATCCAGTTTAGCAGGTAAAGTAACAAAGTCCCCAAGCACACAACCTGACAGACAGATTCTGATACCAGTGGACTGCAGAAGGCACCAGGCAAAGCTGCCATCATCTCGTGTCTATAATGTGTCTAGAAATGAAGTATATGGTGGTTTCTGGTGCTAGGCTGAACAAAACTGGACACTTAAAACCACTGACGTTTATATAATCTTAAAATGAGAATCATATGGCATATGAATTTACATTTCATTAGAGCTGTTAAAACTAAAACCTATGAACCCATTTAAGACCCTGTGCTACAACTAGAAGAGTCACCCTGTAGATCATCCCTTCTTCAGCTCCCACACTGGGCTCTGTCCCTCCCTGAGTGTGTGTGTGTGTTGTTTTTTAACTGTACAGTCTAGGTTGACATACTCATGAGCCTCCTGCCTCAGCCTCCTCAGTGTTGACGTTACATAACTTTCATGTTTTACTGTTGGAAAGTCACCTCCTTAGGTGACTGTTCTCAGTGAAGGGACATGCCCATCCCCTGCACAGCCAGATCATTCTTCCCATTTCAACTCAACACACTCAACTCTATCTGAAAGGCCTTTTACCTCACTTACTTATCTTGTGTCTCCCAACTGAGGTAACTGTCTTATCAACTCTTACAGGCCCTGGGCCCACCTCAGTTCTGGGTATGTGTGCATCCTTTTCCTATGTATTGGGAGGATGAGTGAGCTATGTTTATTAGCTTGGGATGGATGTCTACTTCTGTTCCAGGAGTTCCTGTTTTGGGAATGGCTAACAGCTTCTTGCCTGAGAGCCTTCATTTCCTGTCTCTCATGTTTCTAGTGATACAGAAGAAACTGAAAGTGTTGACCTTAATCCTAATTGAGGCCCACTAGCTAATGATGGGAAAGCAACTTTGAAAATGTAATCTAATTATAAATTTACAAATTGTGCTAACCTTTGATTTACTCTTATCTGTTATGTCTCTGACATAATTTTTTTTATTTATAGTTTTAAAGTTTTAAAGTTACATACTCTAGTTTTGTTGTCTTTGTTTTTTCCCTTTGTTCTGTAGTATCATTGGCAGCCCTGTGTGAATTTGTTCTCATAAGCATACAACAGACATACACCTGTCAGTTCTCAATTCAAGTCCCATAGCCCCCTAAGGTGTCAAATTGGGTTTCAGAAGCCCTTTCTGGAAGTTTGATGCTTCTGTGCCAGCTCGATAGAGAAAACTCTTCTTCTTACAACTCTCAGGAATTCTGGGAAGTAATACTAGATGCCAGTTTCCCTAGCACCCTCCCTCCCACCCGAGAAGTGGGGAGCCCTAAGAGCAAGCAGTGCAGGCTCTACTGACCTCCCCACATTAGCAGGGTGTCTCTTTTGACTCTGGTGTGCAAAGGCACCGGCACTGTAGTCCCACACGAAACCATGGGGAAGGAGGGAAACTCTGGAACAGAGCTTTTCCTTTTTTCTGGGATCCACATCTCTGCTTTTCAGGAGGGATTGCTTTTTGGATTTTGAGGGGAAAACAAAACCAACAGCAAAAGATGTTACCCTTTCATGGGCTCAGAACCACCTGCTCTGAGGTGCTACATCTTAGCACACATTGGTACCAGAGATGAAACATTAGTGAAAAAGAAGGTGTTTCTGTGATCCCTGGGTCAGCTCATGAATTCCTAGGTGGGGATTCTGGGAAGGAGAGAGATTTTAACTGACATCAGTTACTGTGCTGAAGCAATTTATGTTACTTGTCATCCAATGTCACTCAAATTATGGGCAACAATCTTGCTGTTAAAAAAAATAATCTTGTCATATTATAATCTTTTCCTCTTTTAAAACATAGGGAGATGTGGCCTTCATGGGTGCCACGTTTAATGTTTGTACATTAAGGAGGCTACACTGGAGTAGAAATGATAGTTGCTGGCTGTTCTCATTCATGATGAAATAAAATATGATCATATATAACTCATACATTTGTATACATCACATTTTTTTCCAGAAATTTTCCCTACAAAGTTTTTGCTAAAACATACCAACACTGATTTTACTTTTACATTTGAATAATACTCTGTTGTTCATTATAGCTTTTTAAAATAAGCTTGCAAAAATGTTTGCTTATCTTTACTTAGAATGTTATAATGTTAGGGGGAAACATTACTAAAAGATGAAAAGTAGGCTGGGCACAGTGACAAATGGCTGTGATCCCAGAACATAGGAGGTAAAAACAAAAGGGTCATGTGTTAAAGGCCAGCCAGGCCTACGTAGTAAGACCCTGTCTTATAAAGTCAAGGGCTGATGATGTAGCTCACTGGTGGAGTGCCTACCTCACATGTTCAAAGCCCTTGTGCCCAGCCTTCCTCCAAATGTAGCATGGAAAGCACCAGACTGGTCCATGCTGGGTTATTCTATGAACCTTACTATCTTGCACATCAGGCTTGGTATTTGTTCATCCTAACCCTGAGCTAAGCTGCCATGGAAGTGGAACATGACCATGGAGTGAGTATGATCAACATCAGGCACCACACACCACTTAATATGTTGATAGTCATTCAAGAAGAGGACTGATTTCAAAGTGGGACACTTCACAGATGCACATGACAGCCATTTTGGTTATGCTGCTGGCCATCAACTCCAGTGTGATAGAGCATTCCTAGAATATATACACACCATATATAACTTTATATTATTAACTGTATTAACATAATAATAACCATGAAATATATCTATGTCCCAAATACCATGGTAATACACACATGATCCTATAGTTTGCTTTAACCCTCATGAGGAGATGTTATTGCTGCATTTACGGATGAGGAAACATAAAGAGAATAGAAGTGAAACCCTGTTCCAGGCTTACCCAGCCAGCTCTCTTGCATGCAGTAGTGATATGTAGTGTTTGTTAATCAACTGAATACTGGCATTAAAGATAAAGAAAGGATCAAATACAATATTTCAGATGTGAAGGCACCCAGACTGGGGAGGTGTGGCAATTGTTTGCTTAGGACTATAGGCAAACATTAATATACATATAAACGAACAAGAATGTACTTATGAGAGGTGTCCCAGAAGAACTTTTAAAGGATGAGTCTAGCATTTCTCTGAGTACTCATTAATTATGAGGGTCTTTGATGACATAGACCACACCATTTCTCAGAAATTTCTTCTCAGGGAAGTTTATAAACATCAAATAATTTTTCTAATGGATCATCCTCAAATGGGTTAGTATGAGCTTCTCTGGGACACATAATGGAGAAGTAGCTGAAAGGATTTTAAAGGGATTTTTTAGGACAGAATTCCAATTACAGAGAAGTAATTTCCTTTCTAGCTCACTAAGCTTTATTTCAGACTAATGCAGTTCCAAGATCCATATCCTTTCTCCCCTTATTTCAACAGATATTTTGAATATGAAAATCTTATGTCAAAACTTAGCTGAAGCCTTCATTGGGCTTTTGAAAGGCTAAGTAAGAATCCAGTTTCTAGGAATAAAAAGATTTGGATCAGAAAGAGGCTTTGCTGGGGAGAGCCCCTTCTCAGGATGGTAGTGCAGCCAGTCTTTAATCATATTTTTGTTGATTATTTATTAGTTTCCCCACAAAATCAAAGACTCAGTAATGTAAAATGTGTTTTCCCTAAGATATTTTACAATTCAGAATTCACAACAAGGAAATAATGGAAATAAAATGAATTTGGTGTGGACTAATTGGGAATTCAAATGTCTTTCTCTAGTCAGTGGCCTACAGGGAAATGGCTAAGTGACCCAACTGGCCCCGTTGTACCAGCCACACTCTGCCTAGACAGAACTCAAATGCCACTAGCAGATAAAGCGAGTGCTTTGTCAGTAAACCAGACCATCGAGAGGGAGAACTAATTGAAGTGAAAGGGTAGGCTCCTCGCCAGCTGTTCTATGAACCCACCCTGAACCACAGTGGGGACTGATGAAACCCAATCCGTGTGTATTCAAGTCACCAGCCTTGAGCTTGTGTAATGCAAGCCATCGCGGTTGCCACTGTGAGTAATGTTAAGGCAGCTTGCTGTCCTCAGCTGCGGGTCTCCCTGGCCAAGGAAGCTTTGGTCAATATTGTGTTTGCTGTCAGGAAGCCAGACTTCAGCTCACTTCCTAGTGACCAGGAGGCTTGCCAAATGTATTGACTTACAGAGATGCTCCCAACCAAATAAATGAAA
Organism: Phodopus roborovskii; assembly: GCF_943737965.1. Classification (NCBI taxonomy): domain Eukaryota; kingdom Metazoa; phylum Chordata; class Mammalia; order Rodentia; family Cricetidae; genus Phodopus; species Phodopus roborovskii. The sequence continues at coordinate 16,926 of NW_026126971.1, forward strand.
AAGGTACTGAGGAATCTGCTTGGTAACATACAGAGGAAAGAGGATCAGTCTCATTCCTTGAGGCCACTGTGGTCTTAGGGACTGGAGCCTTGCACATAACTCCCATTGTCTTGGATATGGCCTTAGCAAAGACCATGGTTGGGAAGAGTTCTGATGTGAGTTAGCTATTGCTTCTCTACTCAAGTTGCAAGGTACTTGAAGTCTGGCCCTGAATAGAACTCTAACAAATATGAGCCCTCAGCTCATTTTGTAATCTAAGTCTAGACTTGCTGCAGGGAGTGTTTGAGAGCTCCATTCGTTTGTGAGACATGCGCAGTGTGATGCTGTTAAGAAGGAGTGCAGACATGTCCTGTTCAGCTGTCCTTCACTCTAAGGAGTCTGCTTTTTCTCTCACTGATATCTTGACTCTTTATCACTGTCCAGGGCTCATAGACTTGAGCTCTGATGTTTTCCAGTTGTTTTCCTGTTATTTCTTGGACTTTTGTGGTTTGTTTCTTTGATAGTATGACTTTCCTTTATCATTTGAAAAGATGTTCAGTGGTCCTATGAGCTAGTCCAGTGTCATTTGAAATTCACACAACCCTCCAGCAAAGTTTGTCAGAGGCCATAAGGAAACACTGGAGTGTAGAAAACTGCAGTTCATGATCACTATCTAAAAAAAGGTTTCCCAAAAATTTTTGACCAAAGAAAACCCTCATCTTTCACCATCAATTAATATGCTCTGATGCGCAAAGTTACCAGTACCACTTGACCTGTTTGAAGGAAGTGCTACATTGCCAGCTTTTTGTTCCTTCTAGGAGTTGTCATTTCTTTCTCGTCCCACTATGCAGTTATTTCCCAAGGCTTGGATTTTATTTTTCAAATATCTATCATCTAGAGTGTGATAACGACAAAACCACTGGAGCTTGCCAACCAGTTTGGAGGCCCTGTGAGAAAAAGGCTACCATCCTAGACCCTGCATATCACTGAGCCCTGGGCCCTTATACTATGGGAAGGAGTCTGTGCCTGGCTTCTTCTATTACTGTTGCGATTATGGTGGTTTAACCAAGTGGAGATGGACCCCAGCAAAAACATGCTGCAGGACATGTCAACAGGATATGAATTTGACTGGAAGCAGTATAAATGTTTGGGAATAGTTCCGACTTTTCTGTACTTAAAATGATTTTGAAAAAAAAAAAAAAGTTTTTTTTTTTTTTTTTTTTTTTTGTTTTCAGTTCATCAAATTGTACTCTTAGGTTGTGTAAATATATCTCAATTAAATAAGTATGTATACATTATAACTAGTTATTATATATTTGCAATATATTTAATAAGTAAGCTAAGAGATAGGTTAAAAGGATTTGAGTGTAGTAGGAAAGGCAACATATGAACAAAAAGATGAACAGATTGAGGCTTGCAAAAGGTAGATGCACTATTTCTAAGATGATGTATCCTAAGAGTCTAGTTCCCAGCCTGAGTCTACCCAGGTCTCTCCCTGAACTTGTGACAACAGGATCTGCCAGCACAAGCTGCTGGCTCCTCATCACAATCCTTTCTCAGCTGCCTTAAAAATCTGGTTCTGTCGTTATGCTCTGCCCTTGCCTCATCATCTCAGCTTTCATGTTGCTTTTGTCTTAACACAGCCCACTGACTTAGGAAAAAACTGAGCTAGCATCATAGTTGATGGTTTAGCTATAAAAGGATGTTTCCACATGCCAGTGGGGACATAAGCCTGATTTTTACTGTCCTGGTAAACACTGGCCACTTCCCAAGTTAGAGATCCTTGAATTCCTATAACCAACCCAATTACCCTCTACTGTCTTTTTAGTTGTGGCAGAGTGCTGATTCTTTGGCATTAATACAGGTCCTTACCCTTCACCCTATATGTTTGTAAGTCATCAGTGAATGGATACAAAGATAACCTTGTTCGACAGTGAATTTCTGCCCCTGGGTGAGTGGTCAGGTGTTCTTTCAACTGGACTGTGAGACTAATTTCTTCCTGGCCCCTGGAAGTCAGCTGAAGCAGTGGGCAGCTGGTATATCTTCAATCTTGCATACCGACATCTTTCTCTGATTCACAGATTTCCTTTATCCCCAGCACTTCCTCTGGTATGTGCATCTCTGACAGTAAGTAATATGTCTTCTTGGATTTGGGCATTAACAAAATAGAAATACTTCTCCAGTAACTTGTTCTTCAACTTAAATTTTGGAGTCAAAGCGTTTTTTTTTTTTTTTTTTTTTTTTTTTTTTTTTTATTATTTTACATGTCGATCCCAGTTCCCTCTCCCTCCCTCCCTCCCTCCCCCCCAAGCCCTCCCTCCCTCCTTCCCTCCCTTTTGCCCTCTCTACCCTCTCCCATGCACTCTAAACACCCTCCCCTCCCAACCCCCCACCACAATACAATATGTAGGGGAATGCCATCCAGTTGGGGTCATGTAGATCTGACAGGTCCTGTGAAGTAGGGACTAGGGCTTCTCTCCTATCTCTAGAATAAGGCAGTTATCCCTCCATGGGGGATATGTTTGCAAAGTCCTTTTTGTGCACCAGGGATATATCCTGGCCCACTGTCTGAGGTCTCTTAGACTGCTCAGACCTTCTGGCTGAGACCCATATTCAGGGGGGTCCGAGTCAGTCCTCCCTGTTGTCTTCCCAGCTATCAGCCTAGTGGCCCTTAGCTCCTCCTTGTTCAGGTAAGCTGTCTCTATGTACTTCTACCGCATGGTCTTGTCCTCTCCATCTGCATCTGGGTTCTAGTTCGACTCAGGTTTTATGTAGGCTGGGTGTTTGCTCCTGTTTTCAACAGGCATTAGTTGAGGACTCCATGGAGAAGTTAGTTGTTGATCTCACTCTCCGGGAAGGCATTTATGATAGCCTTTCCATGGAAGCTGAGATTGTTAGTTGGGAGCAGTCTTGTAGTTCCCTCGACCTTTCTTTGTGTTCAACTTTATCTTCAAAACCAATATTGGCTCCCCTTTTATGTTCGCTCTCTGTCTCTGTCTCTCTTTCCTATTTTCCATTCCTAACCAGGCTCAATCCTCCTGGTCGACATGACTTCCTCTCCTCCTCATTTTCTCCTACTTCTCTCTCCATTAGCTGCTGTCCTCCCCACTATACCTGAGGTTCAGGGGACTTGTCCTTCCCAGTTCTGTGAGGGACTTTATATGAATCTCTTAGAATACAACTTGTATCCTAGTTCCTCTGGTGATGTGAATTATAGGCTGGTGATCTTTTGATCTAGGTCTAAAATCCATATATGAGTGAGCATACTGTGTCTCTTTTTGTAGACTGGGTTACCCCATTCAGGATGGTTTCTTCAAGTGCCATCCACTTGCCTGCGAATTTCAAGATACCATTATTTTTTTCTGCAGAGTAGTATTCCATTGTGTAGATGCCACATCTTCATTAACCATTCTTCAATTGAAGGGCATCTAGGTTGCTTCCAGGTTCTTGCTATTACAAATAGTGCTGCTATGAACATAGTTGAACAGATGTCTTTGTTGCATTGATGTGAATCCTTTGGGTATATGCCTTCAAGAGGGGATTGCCGGGTCCTGTGGTAAACTAATTCCCATTTTCCTGGAGGAACCTATACTGATATCCAAAGTGGCTGTATGAGTTTGCACTCCCACCAGCAGTGGAGGAGTGTTCTACTTTCCACATCCTCTCCAACATAAGTCATCACTGGTGTTTCTAATTTTAGCCATTCTGGCAGGGGGTAAGATAGTACCAAAGTTGTTTTGATTTGCATTTCCCTGACAGCTAAGGATGTGGAGCATTTTCTTAAGTGTCTTTCAGCCTTTTTGATTTCCTCCATTGAGAATTCTTTCTTCAGTTCTGTACCCCATTTTTTAATAGGGTTATTTGGTGTTTTGTTGACTAGTTTCTTGAGTTTTGTATATTTTGGAGATCAGCCCTTTGTCGGATATAGGATTAGTGAAAATCTTTTCCCAGTCAGTGGGCTGCCCTTTGGTCTTGTCAACTGTGTCCTTTGCCTTACAGAAGCTTCTAAGTTTGAAGAGGTCCCATTTATTAATTGTTTCTTTCAGTGTCTGTGCCCCTGGAGTTATGTTCAAGAAGCGGCCTCCTATAACAATTTGTTCAAGGGTACCTCCTACTTTCTCTTCTAAGAGGTTCAATGTGGCTGGATTGATGTTGAGGTCTTTGATCCATTTGGACTTGAGTTTTGTGCATGGCGACAGACATGGGCCTATCTACAGTCTTCTACACACCCCTCATCCAATTGTGCCAGCACCATTTGTTGAAGATGCTGTCTTTGCCCCATTGTATAACTTTAGCTGTTTTGTCGAAAATCAGGTGTTCATAGGTGCGTGGATTAATATCAGGGTTTTCAATTCGATTCCATTGGTCTACCTGTCTATTTTTATGCCAATACCAGGCTGTTTTCAGAACTATAGCTCTGTAGTAGAGCTTAAAGTCAGGAATGGTGATGCCTCCTGATGTTCTTTTATTGTATAGGGTTGTTTTGGCTATCCTGGGTCTTTTTGTTTTTCCATATAAAGTTGATTATTATCCTTTCAAGGTCGGTGAAGAATTGTGGTGGGATTTTAATGGGGATTGCATTGAATCTCTAGATTGCTTTTGGTAAGATTACCATTTTTACTATGTTTATCCTACCTATCCAAGAGCATGGGAGGTCTTTCCATTTTCTGGTATCTTCTTTAATTTCTTTCTTTAGAGTCACAAAGTTCTTATTATATAGATCTTTTACTTGTTTGGTAAGCGTTACACCAAGATACTTTATGTTGCTTGTGGCTATTGTAAAGGGTGATGTTTCTCTGATTTCTTTCTCTGCTCTTTATCGTCTGAAAAAAATAGGGCTACTATTTTTTTTTGAGTTTATCTTCTATCCTGCTAGTTTGCTGAAGGTGTTTATCAGCTGTAGGAGTTCCCTGGTAGAGTTTATTGGGTCGCTTATGTAAACTATCATATCATCTGCAAATAGAGACAGTTTGACTTCTTCCTTTCCAATTTGGATGTCCTTGATCTCCTTTTGTTGTCTTATAGCATTAGCTAGAACTTCTAGTATGATATTGAAGAGATATGGAGAGAGAGGACAGCCTTGTCTTGTTCCTGATTTTAGAGGAATTGGCTTAAGTTTCTCTCCATTCAGTTTGATGTTGGCAGTTGGTTTGCTGTATATTGCTCTTATTATGTTTAGGTATGTTCCTGTTATCCCTGACCTCTCTAATACCTTTATCATGAAAGGGTGTTGAATTTCATCGAAGGCTTTTTCTGCATCTAGGGAGATAATCATATGATTTTTCTTTTTCAATTTGTTTATATGGTGGATCACGTTGATAGATTTTCGTATGTTAAACCATCCCTGCAGTCCAGGTATGAAGCCTACTTGATCATGGTGGATGATTTCTCTGATGTATTTTTGAATTCGATTTGCCATTATTTTATTGAGTATTTTTGCATCGATGTTCATCAGGGATATTGGTCTGTAGTCTTTCTTAGTTGTGTCTTTGTGAGGTTTGGGTACCAAAGTTATTGTGGCCTTATAAAAAGAGATTGGCAATAAACCTTCTGTTTCTATCTTGTGGAACAGTTTGAGGAGTAGTGGTATTATTTCTTCCTTGAATGTCTGGTAGAATTCCTGCACTGAATCCATCTGGCCCTGGACTTTTTTCGTTGGAAGGCTTTCGATGACTGCTTCTATTTCATTTCTGGTTATAGGTCTATTTAAGTTGTTTGTCTATTCTTGATTTAATTTTGGTAAGTGATAGTTATCCAGAAACTTGTCCATTTCCTTGAATTTTCAATTTTTGTGGAATACAGATTTTCGAAGTATGACCTGAAAATTGTCTGGATTCCTCTGTGTCTGTTGTTATGTTCCCCATTTCGTTTCGGATTTTGTTAATTTGCATGTTCTGTCTCTGCTTTTTCGTTAATTTGGATAAAGGTTTATCAATCTTGTTGATTTTCTCAAAAACCAACTCTTTGTTGCTTTGATTTTTGTATTGTTCTCCTGGTTTCTATTTTGTTGATTTCAGCCCTCAAGTTGGGATTATTTCCTGGTGTCTGCTCCTGCGGGGTGAATTCTCTTTCTCTCTGTTCTAAGGTTTTCAGTTGGGCTGTTAATTCATTTATGTGACTATCCTCTGTTTTCTTCATATGGGCACTTAGTGCAATGAACTTCCTCGTAGCACTGCTTTCAAGGTGTTCCATAAGTTCGGGTATGTTGTATCGTCATTCTCGTTGAATATTAGAAATTCTTTAATTTCTTTCTTTATTTGTTCTTTGACCCAGGAGTGTTGCAATTGCACATTGTTAAGTTTCCATGAGTTTGCAGGTTTTCTGCTATTTGTATTGTTGTTGAATTCCAATCTTAAAGCATGGTGGTCCGATAAGATACAGGGGACTATTTCTATTCTCTTGTATCTGTTGAGGCTTGTTATGTCTCCTAGTATGTGGTCGATTTTAGAGAAGGTTCCATGTGGAGCAGAGAAGAAGGTATATTCTTTTGTCTTTGGATGGAATGTTCTATAGATGTCTGTTAGCCCCAGTTGAGACATAACTTCTGTTAATTCTTTTGTTTCTTTGTTGAGTTTCTGATTTGTGGTCCTGTCTAGTGTTGAGAGTGGTGTATTGTAGTCTCCCACTATAAGTGTGTGAGGTTTTATATGAGCTTTGAGTTTTAGTAGTGTTTCTTTTACGAATGTGGGTGGCTTTGTATTAGGGGCATAGATGTTCAGAATTGAGACTTTGTGTTGATGGATTTCTCCTGAGATGAATATGAAATGACCGTCTTCATCTCTTTTGACTAGTTTTGGTTTGAAGTCTAGCTTGTTAGATATTAGGATAGCTACGCCTGCTTGCTTCTTATTTCCATTTGATTGGAAAATCTTTTCCCAACCCTTTACCCTGAGGTAATGTCTATCTTTGGAGCTAAGATGTGTTTCTTGTATGCAGCAGAAGGATGGGTTCTGTCTTCGTATCCATTCTGTTAGCCTGTGTCTTTTTATAGGTGAGTTAAGACCATTAATGCTGAGGGTGAGTAAGGACCATTGATTGTTGATGGTTGTTTGATTTAGGTTTGTTGTTGGCAGTGGTATTGTGAATATATTTGTTCTGCTTCACCCTAGGTTTCTGGTGTAGTTGGATTATCTGTTGCCTACATTTTTGTGGGCGTAGTTACCTTCCTTGGGTTGGAATTTTCCTTCCAATACTTTCTGTAGGGCTGGATTTGTAGATACATATTGGGAAAATCTGGTTTTGTCATTGAATATCTTGTTCTCTCCATCTATATTGACTGAGAGTTTTGCTGGATATAGTAGCCTAGGCTGGCATCCGTGTTCTCTTAATACTTTTAGAACATCTATCCAGGACCTTCTGGCCTTGAGGGTTTCCATGGAGAAGTCAGGTGTAATCTTGATAGGTCTGCCTTTATATGTTACCTGTCCTTTTTCCTTCGCTGCTCTTAATATTTTTTCTTTATTCTGTATGCTAGGTGTTTTGATTATTATATGTCGAGGGGTCTTTTTTCTTTGGTCCAGCCTATTTGGGGTTCGGTATGCTTCTTGTACTTTCATGGGCATGTCCTTCTTCAGATTTGGAAAGTTTTCCTCGATGATTTTGTTGAATATGTTTTCGGCACCTTTGAGCTGGGCTTCCTCACCTTCCTCTATGCCTATTATTCTTTGGTTTGGCCTTTTCATGGTGTCCCACATTTCCTGGATATTGTGTGTTAAGGATTTGTTGGATTTATGGTTTTCTTTGGTCGATGAATGTATTTCTTCTAGTTTATCTTCTGCGCCTGAGATTCTCTCTTCCATCTCTTGAATTCTATTGGTTATGCTTGTGTCCGTGGTTTCCGATTTTTTGCCCAGCTTTTCAATTCTCCAGCTTTCCTTCCATTTGTGTTGCCTTTATTTCTCAATTTTGGTTTTCAAATCTTGAACCGTTTCCTTCACCTGGTTAATTGTTTTTTCCTGGCTTTCTGTACTTTCCTTAAGGAATTTGTTCATTTCTTCCACTTTTTTGTTTAATTTTTTCCTCTATTTCTTTAAGGGATTTTCTCATATCTTCTTTGAGGGCCTCTATCATTTTTATGATGGTGATTTTTAAGTCGTACCCTTCTGCTTCCTCTGCTTTGTTGTTGTGTTCCATTCTAGTTGGTGTAGATTCCCTAGATTCTGGTGGTGTCATGTTTGTCTTTCTGTTGTTAGGTGTTCTCTTGTATTGCCTTCTTCCCATAGTTTCTTCCTGTAGGTGTTGGTGGTGTCTCTTCCTCTCTCTATGGTCCTTCCCAGATGGGCTTATGTGGATCAAAGATTCAATGTCTGCATCTCTGTGTGGTCCAAGCTCTCTAGGAGGCTTTCTCTGGCCAATAGCCGGCAGAAGAGGACGAGGGCTGGACTGGAACTTGAGAAGGTTTTGCAGGGTAGTGGGATCTCACTGGAAACTGGCTCTCTCCAGCTGAGACCTCGTTCTTTGGCAGGGGCCCGGATTTGTGGGTCAAGGATCTTGCCTGCAGGAACCCCTAGGAGCCGCGGAGAAAGGGGGAGATTTGGGGGGGGCGGGGACTCTAGGAGAGGATTGAAAATATGGAAGCGCCGCACGTGTGTGGGGCTTCGGCCTGGGGGACGGGGGCCTTTTGTATATCCCCTTTTTTTTTATATTTGTTATTGTTGGGGGCAAAATAAAAAATATTAAAAATTATTTAATGAAAAATAAAAAATGAAAGAGAAAACAAAATTAATTTATGTCCAGTTGTAATTTCCATGACTGGACACATAAGGTAAAATGCTGTGGAAACTCTTAATGGGAGGAGAAATTTCTCTGGGAAAGTTCATGATGACTGTCACATGCAAAGCAGCGCTATTTCTTATGAAAAGGTTGGTATGGGGCTTTGGGGGTCTACCAAGTACGCCTGGATATGAGCCAGAGGCCTATCATTGACAGCCTGGTGATCTCAGTGCCAGGTCATGCCCATAATTTATTTTCCTAAATTGCAGCACCAGGAAAGATTTTCATATGTGCCAAAAGGGTATTTGAAGGTTATATGTACATGAGAGAGAACCTGTGGTGACTTAGAATCTGTCCACTTTGGTCACCTTGTGCTTGTTGGTGCTTCTGGTGTAAACAGTGTCTTCTCTAGCACTCCAGTATTTCATGGAAAAGACATTTGTCTTTGTTGGTCACATATGTGCTCTGGCTTACAAAACTCCCCCAGGCCTTCCATGAAGTGTTCTGTCCTAGAGGCAAAGAACTATACTCTAAGGCAAACTGGGGACCCTCCCCCCTTTAGCCTTGTGCATGTGGAAATTTCATTTGAACAGGTTTCTGTATGGAACAGAAGCCTGGCTTTAGCTGGCAGCTCCATATCTTGAGCAGTTCCTAGGTTATTGCTATTGCATCTGCATTTATGCCTTTGTGTAATTCTCAAAACAACCCTGGAGGTAGGAGGCAGTTATAGTTCCCACTTCCTGTATGTGGAAACAGGCTTGGATGCAGTGATGTTAGTAGAGTTACTCATGCAGTCTAGGCGTTGTAAAAATTGAATGTTCTTCATGAAAATAGACTTCTGGCTTAGTAAGCACAAGGAGCAGGTGAGATTGCCTTCTACCCAGCCACAATTGCTTGGCAAGAAGGGTGGCTTCACATTTTAAAGGATGTGTCTTGCTTCATGGCCTCTACCCTCACACAGATTTGCCTTACCCTCTGGTTGACTGATTTTGGGGCATTGTGCTCCGCAGTGACTGTCCAAAGACACTCTCTAGTTCTGCCCATGTGGCAAGCTGTGTGCCTTCATGCTCTTTACTAGCACAATGCTTCAGTGTCTCCAAACAGGCTTACTCGAGCCACAGCACCAGACTTTACCCTCCTCCCTGTCTCTCTCTTTCCTAAACAAGGACATTCTGAAGAATGCCCCAACCAAGTGGGACATCTAAGATGTGTAGACCTTTATCTCTCCTCCCAGCTGATGGCACACAGAGTGCTAGGTTGACACCAACTAGGATCATGACTTCATCTTCAGGCTTTGGCACAGCTTTACTTGGCCATCGTTGACAGACTCTCAGCCTCTATGCATGGCAGAATGAAATACATCTCTCATATCCCAGAATGGAAAGGAGGCTACAGGCAGACACATGTCTCCTTCCTAAACTGGAGATCTGTAGATGGTAATGGGCTGGCTTTTCTAGGAACTCCGTCTTGAGTATTTGTTCTATGTTGGACCAAAGCCTTGCATTATGGGGAATATAATGAATGCCGTTCACCAGGGGTACTCCTGTAAGGGGTGTGCCCATGCAGTAAATCATGAATGCAAAGCTTGAGTACTTTATGCCATTAAAGTCTCAAGATAGAATTAGACCTGTAATCACACTTGCCCATGTTTTCTCATTTATGATAATTATGGTGGTAATAATCTTAGTATTTTTGGGATGGAGCAGTCACAAGCATCCATCAATTTTTTTATCGACACCAAATCAAGTTGATGCTTAATCTTTGCTGCAAAAATATAGATTGCACCAATTAATCTAAAGAAATTGGGCAGTCATTAGCAATGGAGCAATCAGTTAGTCTGCATAACATTTTGGGTCCCCCTGATGCCAACCATCCCTCTTAATTATATGGGATACAGGCGCTTCTTTAGGGCTCAACAGTTGCGTCATTGGCTTAGATTACATACTACCTGTGTCCCAGACTTAATTTTAAAGACCACATTAATTCCTCCCAACCCTCACCCCACACCCTCCACTGCTCCCAGGCAAATTTATTTATTCCGAAGCATAACATTTGGATCAAGGCATTTGACATTTTCTTTCTTGATTAGGAATAGGGAGCTTCCCCATGGAGTTCTTTCAGGGATAGGATGTTACTTTGCCATGCTGTGTGTACTAACTGCTTTTGATTTGCACCTTCCCCAAACCATGCAATAAAATCACTGGGCACACAGGGCAGGGGTGGGCTGGAGAAAGGTGCAAATACATACCAAAATCATCATCATCATCAAAACGCCAGGCTTTAAAAGAATAATCCAACTCCATTGTGAAGAAATCCTAATGCTAATGAGTTTTCTACATCTACCTCAAGTCTTTTCCCCAGGCCAGCCCAGTCCTGCTGTCCACACATTTCCAATCATCCTTGCCCACAAGTTGTCCCAAGTTGGTGATTAATGCAACAATGCATGTTTCATATGTAAGGGGGTTTTCTATTTATGAAATTGGAAGGAAAATAAAACAGTAGTATGTCCTCTAGTCTCCTAACATCAGCACCACTCTGAAAACTTTATAAACTATCTCTTCACACTGTTAAATATACATCCTGTCTATTGCTGTTGTTACTACAAAATTTCATTTTTCACTTCGGTAACAGTTTTAATCAATGCATAGTGTTCTATCAGGTATATATTATTGGGCTTAATAATATTAATTTTAATAAAATTAAAAAGTTGCCACACAGCAGAGGGAACAACTAGCCAAGTAAGGAGACAACCTGCAAAGTACTCTGCTAACTGTACATCTGACAGAGAAGTCACACAGAGAATATATAAAGATCTAAAAGAAAATATTAATTGTCAGTAAAACAAACCATCCAGAAAATGAGCAAATACTTCTCAGAGATGAAATACATGTGGCCAGTATACATGAGAATAAGTTTAATATCCTTAGCCATCAGGGAAATGCAAATTATAACAATATTGAGATTCCATCTGTCATTAGGAAGTGGCGGTGTCTAGGGATGTAGTTCAGTAGGTAGAATGTTTGCTTAGCCCACACAAAACTGTGAGTGCAGTTCCCAGCACCACATAAAACAAGCACAGTGGTACACACCTATAACCCCAACACTCAAGAGATGAAGGCAGAGTATTGGAAGTTCAGGGTCATCTTTGACTACATAGGGCGTTCTGGCCAGCCTCAGATATATAAGACCTACCTCAAAAAATACAGCCCAAAGGGAAAGAAAATAACATATGCTGACAAAGATGTTGGTGTTGGCCTCATACACTTCTAGTAGTGGCAGTTAAATTGGTATGGACTTCAATGTAGGGGTTACTTAAGAAAACTAACTGGGGCTAGGCAGTGGTGGTACACAGGGATAGTGGCAGCACTCAGGAAGCAGAGGCAGGAAGATTTCTAAGTTCCAGGACAATTAGGGCTACATAGAGAAACCTTATCTCAAAAGGGAAGGAGAAGGAGGAGAGGTGGAAGAAGAGGAGGGGAGTGAGAAGGAAGGAAGGAAGAAAGGAAGGGAGGGAGGGAGGAAGAAAGGAAGGAATGAAGGAAGAGAAAGGAAGAATGCTAACTAGGATCAAGCTTTACCCATCCAGGACTATACACAAATGATCTAAGTCAGCATACCCTATAGAGGGATACCTACAGAGCCATAGTTAGAATTGCAGCACTGTTCACAACAGACATGTTACAGAATCATCCTAGGTGCCCACCAACAGATTAATGGATTAACAAACACTCCACTGTGATAGGTATACACAGTGGAGTCCTACTCAGCCATAAAAAGAACAAGTTTGCTGTAAAATGGATGGAAATGGAGGCAACTGCATAAATGGAATACCAGACTCAGAATGGCATTACCATGTTTTCTTTCATATGTAGATCCTAGATTTCAGTGTGTGTGTGTGTGTGTGTGTGTGTGTGTGTGTGTGTGTGTGTGTGTGATGAAAGTACAAACGAAAGTGGGACATGAAAGGGGACTGGGGGAGGGAAAGAAAAGTAGGGGCATGTGTTGAATATGAATGAAAAAAAAGTATATAAACCCATCACCTTGTGTAGTGAATATCTGTCTATAGAGCTATCTATACCTATGTATTTACAATGGCTTGGATGATTCCTTGGGATTGAATATCTAACCTGTAATAGCTGGTCAAAATTCATATCTTTTTTTGTAACTCTTAATACTTATTGACAAACTGCTTATCAAAAGGATTATACCCATTTAAAGCCTTCATTCACCATTCCAATTCAGACTCTAACTTTAGTGAATGAGATTTAAATTCAATTGTGTTTACCTTCTCATAATTGCTGACCACTACTCCTCCACTGAGGACAAATAGGCATGTTACCAAACTGTGCCCTGACTCAACTAGGCATAAACATGGGCAGTCATTATCTTGCATTACAGAAAATTCACAAGTGGGACAGCAGTTGGCCCAGTGATGTCACAGCAGACCTGTGCTCTTCAAGTTTGGCCATTATGGACTTAACCCTGGTGGTGACTTCCTTTGTGTTTCCAAAGGCTGCACTAGCTTCAGGCATCATATCAAAAGCAGACACCACAAGATTAGGAGACCACCCCCTCCTATTGTGTCTCCTCAGAAGTGAAGAAGTTATTCCTCAAAGTTCCAGTTGGCACTTCCTCTGCTCTCACCATGAAGTCTGAGTCTTATGTCAGCTCTTACACTAAACACTGTCACAGGAAATGGTAGTGCCATTAATCAAGAAGTTTATCTGGATTATTATTAACCAAGAAGTTCATCTGGATTCAACAATGAAGTCAACATACTCTTGAGTATTCAGAGAGAGTGGGGGGTACCTGTCACAGGTACCATGAGTATTTCCTTCCATTTTTGCCACAACTTTAAAATCCCTAAGTAACCATTATGAATTCACGGAATCTTTGCAAAAGCAGCTGGCTCTCAGCAGAATTGGGCCTGGCCCTGCATAGAAGGTTCTTGTGGCTGGGCACATGCTTTAATTTAAAGACATTGCTTTAATGTCTTCCCAAAACCTCCCTTGGAGTTTCAGCACACAGATCTCATATGAGAAACAGATTGGATCTCCACCTTTCCCTTTGGAGGATTCTAACTGCTGGTACCATAGAGCTGTCCAGCTTCCACTGGATAATAGTTTGCAGCCTCATGAAAAGGTCTTGCTCTACAGTTTGGATCACACAGGCTCCAGGCATCTTACTCCATTTGCACAGCCCAAGCTTTGGTCCTGGTATCACTCATTAGCACCTCCAGTGAAAGGCCAGGAAGGCAGGAAAAAGGAGCAGTTGAAGAACTCAGAACAGTAAGTCCTTGCTTCATCTAATTGAAGAAATGGCTGAAATTACCATCTCAAAGATATTAGGAAACCATCGGATTCATACACATTTGCCACCAATGTATACAAGTTAGTATTACATTTTAGAGTAAATTGCATAGACAACAACAAAGGGTGGAGGAGGAAGGGCCTATTCCTGGCCTGGATAATACTATCAGAGATGTTGTATGTCTTAGTTTGCATTCTGCATTCATGACTTGTAGAGAAACTGTGTCTTCCTGACTTACAATATGATTTGGCACTAGAATTCCTAAGGAGTCTTAGACCAGAGTGATACACTCCTTTACCTTGTAAAACTCAGCCCCAAATGTTCCCATTTCCTCTCACACTGCAGAAAGTCATTGCTTTTTGTAGGTAGAGATTGGGGGGGTGGGAGGCCTGGAGGCTAACTACTGTACTGACAAACCGTCTGTTTTACAGTTTCACAAAAAATTTTACAACATGATTGCATGTTCTAATTATGAGATTACATACATTTCCACCACTTAGATAATCAGGTGCAATTAGACTACCAGAATAGACAGTGGTAAAAGTTACTTGAAGCAAAAATTACACTATAAAGCATTATTTCAGAAAGGCTTTTGGAATCAATGCACCACAGACCCCCACAAGGAGGTGATTATAATATTGTTCAAGTAGCTAGCCATAACCTGCCAGCTTGCCAAAGCAAGGATGCGTTTTTATTGTGCAAGATCAGTTTTTTGAAAGCTACTATCTAATTCCAGGCACATGCTTCCTGGTACACGCATATCACAGATCCTTGTGCAGATACTCCTTGAGACCTAACCTTCCCACTGTCTGTCTGTCTTTCCCATCTTACCTTTTTTTTTTTTTTTTCATTTGAGAAAGTAGGTAATGGGAAGAAAAAGAGTTGATGCATTGCCCACTGAAGGATCTGTGGATCCAAATGTAAGGGGCTGCTGGTTTAAGAGTCCATGCACTCCTTAAAATTACCCGACTCCTCAGAGAGTGGCCTAGAACATTGTCAAGGTCCAATAGGTCTTTGGGCCTTTAATAAAAACTATAAGGTGTTAAAATTGATATGTTAGAGAAAAAAGAGGGTGTAAATAAACACAGAACATGGTGTATGAAAAAGGAGGAGCCTTTCAAATGAGGAATGCATTTATAGACAGTCCTCAGAAACAACATGGTAGTTTATTGCAGCTGGGTTCCCATCCCCAGAATCAAAATAATCCTGAAAAGTCAGCCTCCCCTTGGATGCTTTAAGCGGACTCTAGTTATTTCCTTGTGCTATCCATAGGAGCTCACCAGATCCTTCCCATTGCTTCATCTTCTGTGTTATCATTATTTAAAAGAGAGTGAGAGAGAGAGAGAGAGAGAGAGAGAGAAGACACCATAAGAACCCATTGGCTTCCTGATCACCTGTCCCAGAGTGTGTGGGGGGGTTAGTTGGCCTTCCCCTGAGTCCGGCGACTCTTTAGAGCTACTTATAGTCCATATGGAGCAAATTAAGAGAAAGCGAGAAGGACAGCCACTGGTTCTGATTGGGTACAGTAGTATTAAAAAAAAAAAAATCAAAGACATCCTTGCCCTGCCTTTGAGAAGATGGATAAAATACTCTTTGAACATACTAGTCTGTTTTTTTTTTTTTTTTTTTAAATGTCAGTACAGAAGGGTTGTGTTTCTATTTGGCTTTCCAAACCCGTCTCTTGACCTTCTAATTACTTTATTTGAAACAGCACTGAGGGTATAATAAACCTGGAGGGTGCCTCTCCTTTGCTTTATCATAAATTAAAGCTGCTGCTTGTTGAGGTGAAAGTGGAGGCAGAGTGTTCATTACTGCTCAAGTGACAGCTTGTCAATAGTGGTGCTTTTTAGTTTGTTCTAGTCAGCACTTGCTGTGCATTTTGTTGGGCCACTGGGAAATAAATACAACAAGATTATACATTTGGAATACCACAAGAGTTCAGGGGAAGAAAAAAACCACAAATGATAAATCATGCGCTTGGTAGAAAGTGACATGCTATCTTGTGCTATTAACAACCAAAGATAATTGCAAGGAATCGTAATTGCAGTTTGCAACTTGCAGTACAGCTTATCCAACATCAATCTTAATAGTGAACAAAGCAGTTTATATTAAAACTTAATTCACCTGGTAACTTTCTGCTGTATACACATTAGCTAACAGATGTAGCTTTTCAGAAAGTTCAAAGGCATTTGAAATGCGGCAAGCAATGCTAATACCGGAAGCCTTAGAGAAATGCTGCAGTAGGACTTGTGATGAAAACAAATGTATGTGTTTATTCAATAAAATAAACAAATGTTTGTGTTTATTTAATAAAATATGCAGTTTGCACATTGGTGAATTCAGTGTTTCTGAATGGGTATGGAATGATGGTTTATTTGGAATCAAAGGCCAAACAGGCTGGCAATTATGCATCTTCAATGAGCCATCTGCATCCTGAGTATATACATTGGAACAGTGTGCACCCCAGTGCTTCAGGGGGTTTGCATGTGGCGGAACAGCAAGCCGGGGTAACTTCATTCATGACTTTCCTTAGATTGGATGTCTTTGAAGCAAGAAGGGGAGAGCTCCTGGAATTACTTAGGAGAACAAGCATATTTGTATTGTGAGTTTGATTGATAGCCAGCAGAGCAGTTGAGTCAAACCTCTAAAGTGATTAGGGCTTTCATTCATATAATCTTCTACCTTTTTCATTAATTTATTCCATAATGCTATGTTGCTGTTCTTCTACCAAGGATAATATTCTCACACTCTCTGACCTTCGTGAGTGGATGACCTGGAGCCCATAACTAATCTTATTTACTCTCCTGACTGGCTAAACTTCATTTACCTTGTCTGGATAAAAAGCCAGGAGTTCCAAGCCACTCCTCCTTCCAGCCCTCAGCTCATCTGTACTGAAGGGCAAGCAGCAGGCTCTCCCAGCCATTGTCCAGAGCATCCTCAGCAGTGTCCATTTCTCTTCTTAAGAGCATATTCTCCACCCTTTGAAATTTTGAAAATAACGGACAAATGGGAGGAACAGGACTCATTCACATTCCACATCCCACATAGCTATTTTTGTTTTGAAAGTTACTTTCCAGCCTCTGCTATGTGAATATATATGACTTAACCTAGAGATGACTGTTGAATGCATATGATTTTGTGTTCAGCTTTTATATATAATGACAACATATTTCACATAGTATTTGATGGTGCATTAATTATGCATTGTAGTTACTGAATAATTTACTAAGTAAATATACCCATTTTATCTTATTCCTCATTATTGAAAAGTTAGGTAGTTCTGTTTCATTTTGATAATATGAACAATACTGCCGTGAAAATCTGAGCTTTACCCATTTAGAGTCTTTCTGTGGAATTGCCATATCACTAAAATATATTCCTAGATACCTGTAGCCAGTTGCATGGCCACAAGCAATGTGGAAGTATAAAGGTTTGTCCCTATTCATTTTAGAGTTGGTCCTGATTCCTCCATTTTCAAACTAGATTGTATTGTACAAACTACCTAGCTTCTCTGCCTCAGTTTCCCCATCCAAAGGAGGGATTGGTGATGGCACTTAACCTTCTAAGCTATTTTATTACATCAGTTTATATATTCAAAGTTGGGGCAAATACCTGCCACATAGGAATCACTGAAGATGAGTGCTTATTATTACTGAAATTCATTTTCTCTTCATTTCATATCCCACCTCAATTAAGTTACAGCTTATAGAACACTGAAGCTAAGGAGCCAGTACATTTGTACATTTTCAGTGAGTCATCATCTAAGGACCTGGACAGTGAAGGCTGTTGCACCTATAAGGGACAGGCTTTGCGATGACCCACTTTGGCATTAGCAACATATAATAGCTACAACTCCAGAACCACCCAAATGGCCTTGAAGCCTGAATTGAAGGCTGGTGGGCCTAATCCTAGAACTTGTGTCTGTTCTGAGCTGTGAGGGCAGCTCCACTCAGACTCTCCTGGGGGAAGAATTCCTCCAAAGAAACTTAGAGTCCTATTGGCACTGAGGTGACTCCCATGCTAGTGCTTACAGAAACAACTGAGTGCCGCTCATAGACAACTTGGAGAATTGGGTGGCCCAGGAATCTCATTAGTTGGTATAGTGATGAGGACCATACAACAGCGATTTTTTTTTTTTTGTAAGAAAGGAATACACAAAAAGTGAGGCAGTCTTTCTGCTCTCTCAGGCTGGGCTCTGCACTGGTGTGGACATGTTTTTTTTTTTTTTTTTTTTTTTTAGCTTCAGCACCTCCTGACCATAGAACTGCTGTTTCCCTGGCCAGAGTCTCATCTGCCTTGTAGGGAGGAAGAAAAGGAAGGAAATGGGAAATGCTTATGACACTAGTCAGTCACCATCTATATACTTCAAGGCACTTCCCCCAGAAGTCCCCGCCCACCAAATCACTCCATTCCCTACCACTCACCCTGGTTCCAGCTGCTAACTCCAGGAAGAGTCTACAGCTGGGTACAGAGCTGCTGTACCACAAAGGCTGGATTCTAGGAGGGAGGAAGAAGAGCATGGTAGCTATTAGGGAAGGCACCCTGCAGCTGCTGGCAGAGCCTCCCTGTCTGAAGCCTCCTTTCTTCTGCTCTGTGAACTCTCCTGGAGCTTCTGCTGCAGACCAGTGTTGGAGACTAAAGGCCTGAGGTGAGTAATGAGTGCTTTGCAGAGGAGAGAAAGAAGAAAGAGGATTGAATGATGAGAACTTCAGGTCAATAAATGAAGTTCCACCATTTTTTCTTTTTCCTGCCCAAACATTTGCAACAAACTCTGTGGAGTAGGAATCGAAAGGAAATGTGCCCTGCCATTTTCTTCAGCCTTTTGCAATGCAACAGGACAATCAATACAGATCTTTGCAGTAATCATATATTGGTTTTCCTAGAATATAAGTCCATTTAAAGCACTTTTATCCCCAAGAGTAGAAACATTGGAGGCTATCAAAGGAGGAAGTAAGTTTCCTTGACCTCATCTGCAGAGCGCAATTGATTAGCACAGTATAGTTATGAGTGTCCAAGAGACGGAGGAGAGAAGTCACTGCAAGGTTAATATCATCTAAAGAGAAACACGATTATAGGACATTAGGCTTTGTGTAAAATCATAAGGTCAGGGTAAGATGGCCATACCATCCAAAGTGCCATAGGAGTGTGAGTGCCTGGCATCCTTAGACTATGCCACTTTAGCCCCCTGTAGCAGCTGAATTCAGGGGACTGAAAGAGACCTAAGTGTATATAGGCAAGGGGGGTGATAAAGGAATAAGTAATACTATTTTAATTTTTCAGAGTGTGTATGAACTCAGAATATAAGCTTGTATCACATGGAATGTTTATTTCATATAGACAAAGAAGGTTTTAAAAAGATTTATGTGTTTTTAGTTTATGTATGTAAGTGTTTGCCTACACATATATCTGCACCATGGTGCATGCATGCATGGTGCTCTTGGAGTCCAGAAGAAAGTGTCACATCCCTTGGAACTGAGTTATAGACGTTTGTGAGCCACCAAGCGGGTGTTAGGAACCAGACTCAGGTTCTCTGGAAGAACAGCCCAGTGGTGTTCTTAACCCCTGTGGACTTTTTCAGTGGAGGCTGGGGATGTGCTTAGCCTGTTTAGTCTATAGCTCTTAAAAAAAAAAAAATCAGAAACTAGTTTTAATGCCTGACTGAACAACCTCACTCCCTCCCCCATGCTTTTTCTCTCTGTAGACTTTGCACAGATACCATCATGCCACAGGCCAGGGTACTGGGCAGCACCAATAAGAAAGGCCTGCCTTTGTAGCTAAGATGTCACCAAAGCTAGGCAGAGCACCCCTGCAACAATCTCAAGTTCCCATTTGTGACTGAAAAGGTGGGAGAGCCCTAGTGGGCTCCTAGTTACAGCATATTGTTTACCATATATTTCTCTAAGTTTCTTCCTCACTTTTTATAGGAAAGCTGGCTTCTCACATGCAAACTCTTTAATAAACTAAGAAATTTATGTAGCCTCCTCCTCCTCCTCAGTGTGCTGTGTTGGGTACTGTTATTTTGCTAGTTCATATTTTGTTTTTTTTTTTTTTTGTTGTTCCTTTTTGTTTGTTTCAGGGTATTTTTGGCTTTGGGCAGAGCAACTAGAACACATTGTCAGATAAAGTATCTTATCTGTCAGCTGCACCCTTGTGAACTAATCATAATTCAATAGGCTTACTAATCAAGATTTGAGATAAATGTTTTGATAGAGCAATCTGATTCTTCTAATCTATCATTAGTTGACAGTTGCTGTGGGCAGAGTGCAGACTTGACAATAGTCTGCCTGCTTCTGATCGCTTTGGCTGGGCCCGGAAGTTGGGTAGCAGAATTGACTGTAGCAGTGGGGCTGGGCCTTGCAGCGAATAAGGTCTACTCCTCTCTTCCACTCTCCCTCTCCCTCCAGAGTTGGTCAAGTAGAAATATCAGTTCTTGTGAAACCATGTGATCCACATATTGGGAAGCATGTGTCCTTTTGTCTCTTTTACCTGATAACAAAGGTGTACCCAGCTAAGTGACAGATAGACCTCAGGGGGATCTGTTGTGACACTGGCAAACAGTGTACAGAGACAGAAGAGAGATGGAAGTTATGGTTAAATGTTACTGGTTACAACTCCTTTCATGTGTTACTGAAACCCATGTTACTGAGTCTAACATTCTTGTTCTTTATAGCATCATTTCAGAACAAATGTTTGCCTGGATAAATGAAATCTTTAGCTATACTCAAGCTAATACACATATATTCACATAAATCACATATATTGTATATATTATGTTTCTGATATAAAATCCTAAAATAAGATATTATGGATTGGGGATGTAGTTCAGTGATTAAAACCCTTGCCTGGGATGTACAAGGCCCTGGGTTCAGTCCCCAGCACCTTTGACAATGATGATGATGACAATGAGGATGACGTTGATAACATATTATATCACATAGCTATCACACCATTTCCTGAGGAGTTTATTACCAACTTTCATTCTTGCTCTTGTCTTGTTACTAGTGTAGGATACTTTCTCATTTTAGAAAGCTTGAAAAATTCTAGAAGAGTTAAGCAAAGCATTTTTAATCTTATGTTTCTTTTATTTATTTATGCGGGGGTTGGATACATGTATCATGTGGCGGTCAGAGGACAACTTGCAGGAGTGTGGTCTCTCGTTCCATGCTATGAGTCTGGGGAATCAAACTCACCATGGCAGACTTGGCAGCAAGGGTCCCTCCTTGCTGAGTCATCTCTTAGCTCAAGAAAACAAGTTTAGTTGCCCCCAAATCTGATCAACTCGGTTACTAATGTTAACATCATATATCCTTATTAAAATCAGAAACCCAAATAAATGAGTAATTGCTTGAAAGTGTTGCCAGGGAAGACCTCCTCCACCTGGCATGTAGCTTTGGACTCTGGAACACCAGGAAACAATCCAGAGGAGCCCAGGAAGAGCCACTCCCTCCCACGGTTTCCCTTTCTGCATGCAAATCACGTGGAGGAACCCTATTGAGGTTGGTGGTGGTTCTCCTGTGTTAGAAGTCACACATGTCACTGCCCTAATAAAGGTGCTAGCCACACTTTGAGAGGTGTGTAGCGTGGCTGATTTAGACCAGGGGTAGTGGAGACTGACCAAATTAGACTCCAGGTGTAATTACTTAGTCAGTGTAGGCAGCAGTATGCTCTGTGTTAATTAACGTCTGTGCTGAATGTGCCGTAGCACCTGAACAAAGAAAAGTTCATTGAGGAAGCCTCTACCCTGCTCTGCCTTTAGAATATCTTTAGTCAAAGTTGTCTTCCTTGTTCCCTTCTTTATGTAGTGGAGACATGAGCAATAAAGCCAGCTGTTTTCCAGAAACATTCACGCTTTCTCCTCTGTGGACTGCTCTTTTATACAGTTACATGTGTCCTTCCTCGTGCCTATAAGGCCCATGTTCCTCTTGTCCTCATTCCTTTCCACTAAACCCTGCAGTAGTTTCTGTGAAGAGGGACTGACGCTCAGATGCAGCTAATAGCCCATCAACTCCTGTATGCTATAGACTTCCTTCAGTGACCCGGAACAGGAAAGGCAAGAGTATTTCAGGTAGTCGGTGAAATGCTGTATGGAAAGTGTGTGTATGTTACCCTCACAATGCGTCCCTGGTTCCCAAGAGAGAAAAACCCCATTTTTAGGTTCCACTCTCCTAACACTGTTTCCTTGGTAGCTTCCTCCAGCTTCATTTTTCTCCTAATGTGGCAAATTGGGATCACCTTGCTCACATAGTAAAATGAATGCTGTCATTCTCGAATTCTCTCTGTAAGAACATGCTCACCTGCTGTAAGGACTCTTCAGATAAGAAGTACTTGCCAGAAGCCTTGGGAACTGGTGAACTGACAGATCACAACATTTTCATCCAGACCTCTCTTCAGCTAAGGGAAAAAAAGTGCTGGGCTGTCTACAGAAGCTCAGTCTCTATTTGCTTATTTAAGCCCCATAAATATCCGGTGTGCTTGTACCATCTTTCACAGCAGGGGCTCTCAACCTTCCAATGCTGCGACCACTCAATACAGTTCTTCATCTTTGACCCAGCCAAAAAAAATATCTTTGCTGCTACTTCATAACTCTCAATTTGCTACTGTTGTGAATCTTTATGTAAATATCTGCTGTGCCGGGTATCTGACATATGACCCCTATAAAACGGTCATTTGACTCTCAGAGGGTCATAGCCTATGGATTGTTAGCACCACAGCAGTTGATCTTGACCAAGCACCTTCAGACCTTCTGTACATCTCTTTGGAGCATTGAGAATCCAGAGGGAACTAAGACATACCCCTTGTCCCCACAGTTTGCCGTCAGCCTAGGGGAATGAGACATAAAGCACAAGAAAGTAAAACACTAGCAGAGGGTTTAAGAACAGCCTCAGAGACCCCAGGAGAGAGATAGCACATGATATTGCATGGTTATCAAAGGCACTCTTGGTGTCATTGAAAAGAAAAGGATGATTTTGGATCAGTCTAATAGTAGGAACTCATAAGTACCATCATAGTCTCCAACGTATTA
The DNA here is from genome assembly GCF_943737965.1 of Phodopus roborovskii. Lineage (NCBI taxonomy): Eukaryota > Metazoa > Chordata > Mammalia > Rodentia > Cricetidae > Phodopus > Phodopus roborovskii. The sequence goes on from NW_026126971.1 coordinate 39,949, forward strand.
AGAACCTGAAATATTCCATAAGCAAAGGCTTTTGGGGCACTGAGGAGCTACTCAAAAGAAAGAGTACTGTGTCCTGTGTCAAAAGTCTTTTAAGCTAGAGCCCACATTAAAAAAAAAAAAAAGCCAAGTGGTGGTGGCACACACCTTTAATCTAACACTAAGGAGGCAGAAGTAGGTGAATCTCTGAGTTCAAAGACAGCCTGGTCAAACAAATAGAGTCCTAGGGCAGCCAGGGCTACACAAAGAAACCATTTTTTGGGGTGAAAAAAATGGGCATAATGCCTTAGAATCCTAACACTAGAAAAGTGGAGGCTGGGAGACCCTTAGGACTCAATGACCAGGAAGCCTATCATAACTACAAACTTTCCAGGATAATGAAATACTCTGTCTTGGAAAACAAGACAGTAAACTGTCCTGAGGAAGAGTAGCCAAGGCTGACCTCTGGCCTGTATATGAAAGTGCGTATATATGTACCTACAAATACACACAAAGTGCCTTACAAAAAAAAAGCCAATACCCAAGGAGCCTGTAAAACTGATAATGATGCATTATTCTGGATCATTGCTGCAATGAAAATCCAGACATTTTAAATTCTCTTAATACTATTGGTTGTCTCAGAGCCAGGTTAGATAACCATATCATTCTCAAGTTCCATGGATTCAAGTCCCCTCAGTACACTTGAGGTAAATTTGGACTTGGAGTTGTGTAAGACTTAGGCAGGCAGGTCCAATAGGTCTTTGGTATAAGGTGGCATGTGTTATGATAGTGGGCTCAGTGTGTCATGAAATCTAGACAATTTTGAGGAGGGACTAAAAAGTGGCTGAGTTCCAGAAACCTCCCAATGTGTTTGATGTGACATAATTCTAACAATACAGGAAAGCTAGGGTTGATATTGCTCTAGGCAAATGAAGTACATGTAGAGAAAACCATTGCGCTTGAAATAGAAGGATGTGAGAACACATTAGATGGGTACAGGGTAGCAGAGGTATGAAGTTCCTAAGACTTCCAAGGTGAGAAAGATTTGTAATAAACAGGTTATGGCAATAAAGAGGAGGGTGGAGTCAAGGGTGAGTCTGTGATTTCAAATGTAGACATAAGGTACATTTGGGGAAGTAGCTGCGTGCCCCAGTATAGTTTGATCCTGGGAAGGAGTTTTTAAAACAACAGCCATGCAAACTGGCTGAGAAAACCTAAAATGCAAGGAACAGTGGCATTCTCTGGGTCTTCAAGAAATGATTCCCTAACTTTATGTCCATGCAGTTATTGATGTCCAGGGTACAAATAGGTAATGAAAGAAAATGATCCACTTGTGATTTTGATACATATTCCCTGACCTAACATCTGTTCAACTTAGCACTTTCAGTGTTAGAGTGATGATGCAAAGGGGATCTGTGTTCATAGGAACTACATTTTGATATGTAGAGTTTGACCCTTTTATGGACCAGTAGTAATTGTGGCAGGATAACAATGAACTGCTAAGCATTGGCGATGAACTGCAGCTACTGTTTCATCTCTGGATTACCTAGGGAGCCAGCATGCTCTGCAGTGCACTGAGTAGCTGCCAGCATGCTCTGCAGGGGACTGTGTGGGGAGCAAGCGTTCAGCAGGCCAGTTGATGTCCAAGCATTTTCAGCATAGAAAACAGGTTTAAAATACTCATCATTGTACTTGAATGGCACAATGATGCTTTCGTTTCATGCTTATGTCACTATAGGCATGTTGTAGCTTGAGAGACTGGTAAATACGTAGAACTCAAAAGAAAGAGCCCTGCTTTGTTTTTGTGAGAAGCTCAGTGAGGCTATAAGTTTAGTTCATCGGTGGGTAGACTACTTTTAGCATGGGGGGGAGGGGTACTAGAATGTGACAGAATGTTGGTTCATAAATGTTGCCTGGCAAATCTGCTTATATTCTGTATCCTAGTATCATGGGCCAAGGACCAGAGAGAAGCTTTGAGAATGGGTTAACATGGGACATTACAGTCTCCCAAGATAACTATTTCCTAAAAATTTAATGGCAGCATTTGATTCGCCTAAAAAGGTCATAGCCACACCTCTGGAAGTGTGCCTACAGCTTTTACTGGTTACCAAATTCAAGATTACCTAATCATCAGAGAACATAGTCCGTGGAGAAACTGTTCAAAGTCTTCTGTTTATGAATACTCTCTCTCCTAAGAAGAAAAACTATGGAACAAAAGACAAATAAGACAATTATTCATCAAACGTGAGTTTGCCATTGTTAACTTCCTTCAGGATGGTGATAATCCATTTGTTAGAGTAGACTTAGTGATTATTGGATTGCAGTCCATCTCTTTAGAGGCAGCCGTCCAACAAAAAAATGTTTGGTATCTTCTAAAACCCTGTATACACAATGACATTTCAGCATTTAAACATTTTACTACTCTGTTCTGCGATTAAATAAGGGATGAACCGGGGAGTTTCCAACAATCATGTGGGAGTCAGTGAGAGCAAATTGTGTCGAGTAAGGCAGACCATTTCATCTTTGATTATGTTTTTATTTGATTATTAAAATAGGACATTAGATAAACCATGATCAGTGGATTCCAAGATGTGGGAAGCAATTCTTATGAAACATCTAAATATCAATTTTGTAGTCAAAATATTTAAATTAATCATGACAGCATCGTTCATGAGCCTGGTTTGGAGCCACCTTAGGGAAGTGGATGATGTTACATGAACTCATTATTTGATTATTTAATTACATAAAACAATGATTATATCATCCATGACACCTGGAATCTGGTGCCACAGGTCATCTAATTACATAATTAATGAATTTAAATTGAAAATCTGTGTTAATCCCAAAAATAATGTAAATATTTGTATAGTTATGTAAACAACAATCCTCCATTCCATGAAGACACCTGTAAGCCTCCCACTTGTGGAGATAATTTGCAATATCTTCACATTTTATGATTCATTGACTCAATTGATGATGATGACATCGTTCATGACTGGAGTCTGGCCATGCTTCCCTGCCAGTAAAATGCTACTTCCCCTATTTATTGTGACAGTTAGCTATTACTGACTTATTTAATTCTTTAAATTATGTAAACACCAGACAGTGCCATTAACGATTACAGTTAAGGTGCAAAAATCTGTCAGGGACAAGGTTAGGAAAGTTGTAGACATGGGCAGAGCATTTTCTGAATGATCTATGCATCTCCCAGAGTACTAGGGATGCTGGGTTATTGAGTCCAGGAGGTTGCACAGTTCCATCCGAGAAGTACAAGGACTTTACCAAGGCTGGCAAAGTGGTCTGGTTGTTGACTACCTGCTCTTCCTCCACATCTTCACATCGGTTGTGATCTACCATGAGAAGAAGGAGTGGCACTAGGAGGTCGGCACCATTACTGAGACCTGGCAAAAAGATGACGACTCAGAACACGGAAGAACATCTCTCTCTCAGCTATGTTATTGATGCCCCTGCTGCAGACATCTTGTCAGGTGTTATCAACATTGTGGCTACTACTGCTACGCCAGGATTGGGCCCACTATCTCACGTCCTGCCGCACCACAACAGACATTCAGGAGCTTGTGATGAGGTCAGGCCAGCAGAATTCATCAGGCAAGACAGTATGATTACCTGATGATTAACTGGTGGCATTTTAAAAATGCGTGATGACAGCATACATTTTCATACCTAGCAAGTCTGCCCAGGAATTGATGATACTAAAAAATGTCAACGGCTTACATATTTAAAGATGTAATTATTAAATTCTTTCATTATATAATCAGTGATCCCTGAAGTTTGGCGCCACCGAGTATGACTCAAGTGTGACAGACCATCTAACTATCTGATTATTTCATTTTCAAATTTGTCTTTTTCTACTCCAGGGAGATTGGAGTCTGTATCCACCTTGTTCGTGTTAAATTGTATCTTGTGAATTCTTTCTTTCTTTCTTTCATTCTTTCTTTCTTCCTTTCTTTATTTAAATCAATGTTGATATCATTTTGTTAACTATCTAGGGGTGAATTATGAGAAACTATCTCTTTATTCATTCATATTTTGTTCAAATCTCTGATTAAGAACTCAATGTCTCTTCAGTATTGAGCAAAGATTTAGGCTTCACGCATAAAACACCATCCACTTGTTTAATTTATTCAGTGACCACTGGGATTTGAGCCTCCTTTGGGGAGATCGTTGTACCAGACCATCATGTCATCTAATACTACAATTACTTCTTTAACTGTTAAACTAGGAAATTAAGTAATAATTCATCATTTCATTTACGTATTTCAAATACAGGTAACGTTATGGAACATAAGTCCCTTTTGGAGTCAGATTTTGGGAGTTGATGATGTAATATCATCTCATTACTTCATCATTTAGATATGTAAATAGATCTTTACATCAGCGATAGGTTTAAAACTTTGGTGCCATCTCATCAGTGTTAATATAAAAGGCCCACTAATTAATTTTCAATTTAATTTTTTAAAAACATCACTATTCCAGTAAGAGAACAGTCTGACTACTCCATGTTGGATTTAAGTATGCAACACAATGTCATTTTTCAATCATTTTTCATTATATATTAATTATTAAAATCGATGAAGATGTTTTTCTTCTTGACTGGAGTCGGGTCAAACCTCCATGGGAGTTAATCACGTGGTATTATTTAATTATCTAAGTACTACTTCCTTGACAATCACTGGATTTGGTTCCATCTTTTGAAAGATAAATATGGAGGACTATCCAATTATTAACTTATTTGATTGCATAAGAAATGACGGTGTCAGCCGTCATTTGGCTGCTGTGTCATTGACACAGCAGAAGATCGATACCAGAAGCAATATCCAGAGCATGGGAGACACTGCCTTTTACAGTGATTACTGATTACACAATAGTAGATTTTTAACAAAGGGATGATTACACGATTAAAAAAAAAAACTGTACTGTTTCGCATCATCAGTTTCTGAGAGGTTGCAACAGAACTGACCCATGAAGGACACAATGACCACCGATTTTAAAAATGGAATAATTGAATAATCTCCCAGTCAGGGAATCTCATCTAATGAACTCTGTCGGGCTGTTAACATGACACACCACCAACAATAAATAACTCTACATAACCATATTAGAAAGCAGGGGACAGGACTTAATAGAGAACAGTCAATTGAGGAATCCAAAATGACTGAAAGAAACAGAAGACACTGCTCAAAATCCTTAATCATCAGCCTAATGTATATCTAAACAACTCTGAGAAACCCTGGATGAAGCTCCTCTAAATGTAAGAGGATGCAGAGGTGTTAATTTTATTTTCAATAAAGGGGAAGGTATTATGGTAGAGGCAATTAATTGTATTGTTTCCGTTCGAGAAATTAGAAAACTGAAGCATAGAAAACAGGTTTAAAGTACTCATCATTGTACTGGAATGGCACAATGATGCTTTCGTTTTCATGCTTATGTCACTATAGGCAAGTTGTAGCTTGAGAGACTGGTAAATATGTAGAACTGAAAAGAAAGAGCCCTGCTATATTTTTGTGAGAAACTCAGTGAGGCTGTAAGGTTAGTTCATTGGTGGGTATACTCATTTAAGCATGTGGGAGGGGCACTAGAATGTGACAGAATGTTGTTTCATAAATGTTGCCTGGTAACCCTTTTGCATTCTGTATCCTGGTATCATGGGCCAAGGACCAGAGAGCAGCTTCGAGAAAGTGTTATCATGGGACATTACAGTCTCCCAAGGTAACTATATCCTAAAACTTTTAATGACAACATTTGATTCCCCTAAACAAGTCATAGCCACACTTCTGGAAGTGTGCCTATAGCTTGTACTGGTTACCAAATTCAAGATTACCTAATCATCAGAGAACGTAGTCTGTGGAGAAACAGTTCAAAGTCTTCAGTTTATGAATATTCTCTCTCCTAAGAAGTCACACTATGGAACAAAAGACACATAAGACTCACAATTATTCATCAAAAGGTGAGTTTGCCATTGATGACTTCCTTCAGGAAGGTGATAATCCATTTGTTAGAGTGGACTTTGTGATTATTGGATTTCAGTCCATCTCTTTTGAGGCAGCTGCCCAACATTAAATATGTGACATCTTCTAAAAACCCTGCATACAAAATGACAGTTCAGCATTTAAACATGATACTACTCTGCTCTGCGATGAAATAACTGATGAACCTGGGTGTTTCCCCACTATCATGTGGGAGTCAACAGAGAGTCAATTGTGTGGAGTATGGCAGACCATTTCATCCTCTGATTATGTTGTTATTTGATTATTAAAATAGGACATTAGGTAATCCATGATCAGTGGATTGTGGTGATGCGATGTGGGAGGCAAGTATCATAGACCATCTTAATATCAATTATGTAGTTAAAATATTTAAATTTATCACGACATCATCGTTCATGAGCCTGGTTTGGAGCCGCCTTAGGGAAGTGGATGATGTTACATGTACTCATTATTTGATTATTTAATTATTTAAAAAAATGATCATATCGTCCATGACACCTGGAATCTGGTGGCACAGATCATCTAATTACATAATTAATGAATTTAAATCGACAATCTGTGTTAATCCCCAAGATAATGTAAATTTTTGTATAGTTATGTGAACAAGAATCCTCCATTCCATGAAGAGACCTGTAAAGCTCCCTCTTGTGGAGATAACGTGCAGTATCTTCACATTGTATGATTCATTGACTCAATTGATGATGATGACATCCTTCATGACTGGAGTCTGGCCACGCTTTCCTGCCAGTAGAATGCTACATCCCCTATTTATTGTGACAGTTAGCTATTAGTGACTTATTTAATTCTTTAAATTATGTAAACGACAGACACTGCCATCACCGATTATGGTTAGGGTGCAAAAATCTGTCAGGGACAAGGTTAGGAAAGTTGTAGACATGGGCAGAGCATTTTCTTAATGATTTATGCATCTTCCAGAGTACGAGGGATGCTGGTTGATTGAGTCCTGAAGGTTGCAAGGTGCCCTCTGAGAAGTACAAGGACTTCACCAAGGCCGGCACAGTTGTCTGGCTGTTGACTACCTGTTCTTCCTCCACATCTTCACATCGGTTGTGATCTACCATGAGAAGAAGGAGTGGCACTAGGAGGTCGGCACCATCACCGAGACCTGGCAAAAGGATGACGACTCAGAACACGGAAGAACATCTCTCTCTCAGCTATGCTATTGATGCCCCTGCTGCAGACATCTTGTCAGCTGTTATCAACATTGTGGTTAGTACTGCTATGCCAGGATTGGGCCCACTATCTCACGTCCTGCCGCACCACAACTGAAATTCAGGCTTTTGTGATGAGGTCAGGCCTACAGAATTCATCAGGCAAGACAGTATGATTATCTGACGATTAACTGATGGCATGTTAAGAATGCGTTATGACAGCATACAGTTTTATACCTGGCAAGTAAGCCCAGGAATTGATGATACAAAAAAATGTCATCAGCTTACATATTTAAAGACGTAATTATTAAATTCTTTCATTATATAATCTCTGATCCCAGAAGTTTGGCGCCACCTTGTGTGACTCAAGTGTGACAGACCATCTAACTATCTGATTATTTCATTATTCAAATCTGTCTTTTTTCTACTCCAGGGCGAGTGGAGTCTGTATCTACCTTGTTGGTGTTAAATTGTATCTTGTGAATTCCTTCTTTCTTTATTTCATTGTTTCTTTCTTCATTTCTTTATTTAAATCAATGTTGATATTATTTTGTTAAGTCTCTAGGTGTGAATTATGAGAAACTATCTCTTCATTCATTTTGTGTTCAAATCTATGATTAAGAATTCAATGTCTCTTCAGTATTGAGTAATCATTTAGGCTTCACGCATAAAACACCATCCACTTGTTTAATGCTTATTCATTTAATTATGAAAATCGGTCCTTATGTATTCAGTGATCACTGGAGTTTTGAGCCTCCTTTGGGGAGACCGTTATAGCAGACCATCACGTCATCTAATACTACACTTACTTCTTGAACTGTTAAACTAGGAAATTAAGTAATAATTCATCATGTAATTTACGTATTAAAAATACAGGTAATGTTATGGACCATAACTCCTGTTTGGAGTCAGATTTTGGGAGTTGATGATGTAATATCACCCCATTACTTCATTATTTAGCTATGTAAATAGATCTTTACATCAGCGATAGTTTTACGACTTTGGTGCCATCTCATCAGTGTTAATATACAAGGCCCACTAAATAATTTTCAATTTAATTTTTTAAAAACATCATTATTCCAGTAAGAGATCAGTCTGACTACTCCATGTGGGATTTAAGTATGCACCACCATGTCATTGTTCAATCATTTTTCATTATATATTAATTATTAAAATCGATGAAGGTGTTGTTCTTCTTGAGTGGAGTTGGGCCAAACCTCCATGGGAGTTAATCACATGGCATTATTTAATTATCTAAGTACTACTTCCTTGACAATCACTGGAGTTTGGTTCCATCTTTTGAAAGTGAAATATGGAGGAGTATCCAATTATTAACTTATTTAATTGGGTAAATAATGACGGTGTCATCCGTCATTTAGCTGCTGTGGCATTGACACAGCAGGAGATCAGTACCAGAAGCAGTGGGCAGAGAATGGGAGACACTGCCTTATACAGTGATTACTGATTACGCAATTGTACATTTTTAACAATCGAATGAGTACACGATTTAAAAAAAAAAAAAAACTGTACTGTTTCGCATCATCAGTTTCTGAGAGATTGCAACAGAACTGGCCCATGAAGGACACAGTGACCACTGATTTTAAAAATGGAATAACTGAATAATCTCCTGATCAGCGAATATCATCTAATGAACTCTGTCGGGCTGTTAACATGACAAACCACCAACAATAAATAACTCTAAATAACCATATTAGAAAGCAGGGTACAGGACTTAATAGAGAACAGTCAATTGAGGAATCCATAATGACTGAAAGAAACAGAAGACACTGCTCAAAATCCTTAATCATCAGCCTAAATCAAATCTAAACAACTCTGAGAAACCATGATATCAAGCTCCTCTAAAGGTAAGAGAATGAAGAGGAGTTTATTTTATTTTCAATAAAGCGAAAAGCATTATGGTACAGGCGATTAATTCTGTTGTTTCCATTCTAGAAATTAGAAAATTGAAGCATAGAAAACAGGTTTAAAATACTCATTATTGTACTTGAATGGCACAATGATGCTTTCGTTTTCATGCTTATGTCACTACAGGCAAGTTGTAGCTTGAGAGGCTGGTAAATATGTAGAACTCAAAATAAAGGGCCCTGCTTTGTTTTTGTGAGAAACTGAGTGAGGCTATAAGGTTAGCTCATCGGTGGGTATACTCCTTTAAGCATGTGGGAGGGGCACTAGAATGTGACAGAATGTTGGTTCATAAATGTTGCCTGGCAACCCTGTTGCATTCTGTATCCTGGTATCATGGGCCAAGGACCAGAGAGCAGCTTCGAGAAAGTGTTATCATGGGACATTACAGTCTCCCAAGGTAACTATCTCCTAAAACTTTTAATGACAACATTTGATTCGCCTAAACAAGTCTTAGCCACACCTCTGGACGTGTGCCTACAGATTTTACTGGTTACCAAATTCAAGATTACCTAATCATCAGAGAACGTAGTCTGTGGAGAAACAGTTCAAAGTCTTCTGTTTATGAATTCTCTCTCTCCTAAGAAGTCACACTATGGAACAAAAGACAAATAAGACTCACAATTATTCATCAAAAGGTGAGTGTGCCATTGTTGACTTCCTTCAGGAAGGTGATAATCCATTTGTTAGAGTAGACTTAGGGATTGTTGTATTTCAGTCCTTCTCTTTTGAGGCAGCAGTCCTACATTAAATAGTTGATATCTTTTAAAAATGCTGCATACACAATGACAGTTCAGCATTTAAACATGTTACTACCCAACTCTGAGATTAAATAATGGATGAACCTGGGAGTTTCCCACAATCATGTGGGAGTCAACTGAGACTCAATTGTGTGGAGTACGGCAGACCCTTTCATCCTCTGAATTAATTGTTATTCGATTATTGAAATAGGACATTAGATAATCCATGATCAGTGGATTGAGGTGAGGTGATGTGGGAGGCAATTAATATATACCATATTAATGTCAATTATGTAGTTAAAATATTTAATTTAATCACGACAGCATCGTTCATGACCTGGTTTGGAGCCACCTTAGGGAAGTGCATGATGTTACATGAACTCATTATTTGATTATTTAATCATATAAAACAATGATTATATCGTCCATGACACTTGGAATCAGGTGCCACAGATCATCTAATTACATAATTAAAGTATTTAAATTGACAATCTGTGTTAATCCCCAAGATAATGTGAATAATTGTATAGTAATGTAAACAACAATCCACCATTCCATGAAGAGGCCTGTAAAGCTCCCTCTTGTGGAGTTAATGTGCAACAGCATACATTTTCATACCTGGCAAGTCTGCCCAGGAATTGATGAGACAAAAAAAGGTCAACGGCTTTCTTATTTAAAGATGCAGTTATTAAATTCTTTCATTATATAATCTGTGATCCCTGAAGTTTGGCGCCACCTTGTGTGACTCAAGTGTGACAGACGATCTAACTATATGATTATTTCATTATTCAAATCTGTCTTTTTCTAATCCAGGAAGAGTGGAGTCTGGGATCCACCTTGTGGGTGTTGAATTGTATCTTGTGAATTCTTTCTTTCTTTCTTTCCTTATTTCATTCTTTCTTTCTCCCTTCCTTTATTTAAATCTATGTTGATTTCATTTTGTTATCTCTCTAGTGTTGAATTATGAGAAACTATCTCTTTATTCATTCATTTTTTTGTTCAAATCTATGATTAAGAACTCAATGTCTCTTCAGTATTGAGCAGTCATTTAGGCTTCACGCATAAAACACCATCCACTTGTTTAATGTTTATTAATTTAGTTATGAAAATATGTCATTATGTATTCAGTGATCACTGGAGTTTTGAGCCTCCTTAGGGGAGACCGTTGTACCAGACAGTCACGTCATCTAATACTACTCTTAGTTCTTTAACTGTTAAACTAGGAAATTAATTAATAATTCATCATTTAAATTATGTATTTAAAATACAGGAAATCTTATGGACCATAAGTCCCTTTTGGTGTCAGATTTTGGTAGTTGATGATGTAATATCATCTCATTACTTCACCATTTAGCTATGTAAATAGATCTTTACATCAGCGATAGGTTTAGGACTTTGGTGCCATCTCATCAGTGTTAATATAAAAGGCCCACTAATTAATTATCAATTTAATTTTCTAAATTCCTCATTATTCCAGGAAGAGATCAGTCTGACTACTCCATGTGAGTTTAAGTATGCACCACCATGACATCTTTCAATCATTTCTGTGATTGTGATCTACCATGAGAAGAAGGGTTGGCACTAGGAGGTCGGCACCATCACTGAGACCTTGCAAATGGATGAAGACTCAGAACAAGGATCATTGAAGATATTACTGAAATTTTCTACAATTTGCAAGATTACATCATATATTTTCTGTTATTTCAGGCTACATTTGGGATAATCATAATATGGAGGATCATTTTCAAACTTCTACAAGACACAGAAGGTAAATATTCATGTGCAGATTCATGCAAATTTGGCTTTGCAGATATTTTAATGAATCCTGGAAATCTTATTGAAGAGTCACACTTAAAAATTTAAAAAAGATTAAGAAGAGCAACAGTGAAAATAAGTGTAGCTAAAGTGATGATTGTCCTTTTCTCATAAAACCCTCTAACTCGGTGAAAGATAGCTCTTCTGTGTTTGCAAGGCATTTGTGAAAAATGATAGGGAATCTATGTCTTAACAGATATCACCCTTTGAATTATAGCACCCGGATAACTATTCTGTAGATATGCCAGTCTATTTAGTTTCATTCTATTCAGATATTTTAAACAGTATACATGTTGCATAGGTTATAATTATATGTCCAAGACCTCCCAAGAAAAAGTCTATAGTTAAGCAGGCATTTCTAATCTATTTGTGACTTTGCTGTGGATATTGAAAGGGTCAGTTTATGAATGTCAAGAAGGTGTTACAGAGAATACTTAAAGTTGATTTAAAGAAAGTCAAAGTGTGAATGCTATGTGGAAACCTCCTGATTATTCACTGGTAAGGTTACCATGTTTCATGTTAACACTTGACTTGATTTACATAAAAACCTCATTCAGATGGATTGCTATCTCTAAGCCCAATCCTTCATGCTTACTTTCTTTTACATGAAATAATTTATGTTACAGGAAAACTTTGAAGACTTTAAGACCCTCAACACAATAGTTACAGGATTGAGTACTCATTAGAGAAAAATATTCAAATATGGAAATCTGTTTAGAGATTTGATTTAATTTTAATTATGTGATGTCAGTGTGTTAGTTTGTGGTTGTTCATGGTTTCTCACAAGAATGTTACACCCTTGAGTATTCCTGTAGGAGGAACTACAGTATGTTCTCAGAAAACTGACATAGGTCATGGCAATGAACTTGCCATAATTTTGTTCATCCACATTTCTAAACTTGTACGTATTTTAAATCCTGTTTTATCATCTTGATATCAGGTGATAGGGAAGAAATCATGGAAGACGAAACCTACATCATGTAAATAGTTCTGTGATCATATTAGATATCATACTTGACTTTAGTCTTTTTTCTTTTTTTCTTAGTTATGAATGCCCATCCTTAGCTTGGTTTGTTTCTTTCACGTTTTTTTTTTTTATTTTATATAACTAAGTCCATTTAAATGAAAACAAACATTTATAAACAATATTTGGGAATTTGGGTGTTGTTATTTCCAAACTACTTCCTGCTGGTAAGGGGCGCTGTCATGGGGAATTCGAAGGAGATTCAGAAATCCTGGCTGTAGTCTGTCAGGCTGCTTTGTACAGCTGTTTTGAATGTAGGATCACCAGGTAATGTGTTTCAGGTGGTCTGGCTTGATCAAACCACATTAGTCTGGAAAGAATCCACATCTTTTCATTTTCTGTGGAAACAAAAAATAGAAATCCTTTTCGCCAGTAACTTGTCCTCCAACTTAAATACTGGAGTCAAAGCATTTTTTTAATTAAATTTATTATTTTACATGTCGATCCCAGTTCCCACTCCCTCCCTCCCTTCCAACCTCACTCACTCCATCCCTCATTCCCTACCTTTTACCTTCTCTGCACTCTAACCACCCTCCCCTCCACAATTCCATATGTAGGGGAATGTCATCCAGAAGGGGTCATGTAGGTCTGACAGGTCATGTGAAGTAGAGACTAGGGCTTCTCTCCTGTCTCTAGAATATGGCAGTTATCCCTCCATGGGGGTGTGTTTGCAAAGTCTTTTTGTGGTCAAGGAATACTTCCTGGCTCCACTGTCTGAGGTCCTTTAGACTGCTCAGTCCTTCTGGCTGAGACCCATATCCAGGGGGGCCTAAGACAGTCCCATGCTGGCTTCCCAGCTATCAGTCTTGTGGCCCGTTAGCTCCTCCTTGTTCAGGTAAGCTGTCTCTATGTGTTTGTGCCACCTGATCTTGTCCTCTCCCTCTGTATCTGAGTTCTACTTTGGTTCAGTGTTTATGTATGGGTGTTTGCTTCTTTTTCCAACAGGCATTAGTTGAGGGATCCATGGGGAAGTTAGTTGTTGATCTCACTCTCTGGGAAGGGCATTTATGATAGCTTTTCCATGGAAGCTCAAATTGTTAGTTAGCAGCAGTCTTGTAGTTTTCTAGACCTTTCTTTGTGTTCAATTTTATCTTCAAACCAATATTGGCTCCCTCTTTTATGTTCTCTCTCTGTCTCTGTCTCTCTCTCTCTCTATCTATCTATCTTTCCTGTCTTCTATTCCTAACCAGGCTCAATCTTCCTGGTTGCACATGTTTTCCTTTCCTCCCCCTCATTTTTTCCTACTTCTCTCTCCATTCGCTGCCCACTCCCACTTCCCCTGAGCTTGGGGGACTTGTCTCTTCCCTGTTCTGTGAGGGACTTTACATTAATCTCTTAGAATACACCTTGTATCCTAGTTCGTCTTGTGGAGTGAATTATAGGCTGGTGATCTTTTGATCTAGGTCTAAAATCCATATATGAGTGAGTACATACTGTGTTCCTCTTTTTGTGACTAGTTACCTCATTCAGGATGGTTTCTTCAAGTGCCATCCACTTGCCTGAGTATTTCAAGATACCATTATTTTTTTTGTCTGCAGAGTAGTATTCCATTGTGTAGATGTGCCACATCTTCATTTGAGGGGCATCTAGGTTGCTTCCAGGTTCTTGCTATAACAAATAGTGCTGCTATGAACATAGTTGAACAGATGTCTTTGTTGCATGGATGTGAATCCTTTGGGTATATGCCTAAGAGGGGGATTGCCGTGTTCTGTGGTAAACTATGTTAATCCTACCTATGCAAAAGCATGGGAGATCTTTTCATTTTCTGTTATCTTCTTTAATTTCTTTCTTTAGAGCCACAAAGTTCTTATTATTAAGTCTTTTACTTGTTTGGTATGCGTTATACCAAGATAGTTTATATTGCTTGTGGTCTTGTGGCTATTGTAAAGAGTGATGTTTCTCTGATTTATTTCTCTGCAGGGCTGCTGAGTTTTTTGAGTTTATCTTTTATTCTGCTAGTTTGCTGAAGGTGTTTATCAGCTGTAGGAGCTCTCTGGTAGAGTTTATTGGGTCACTTATGTAAACTATCATAACATCTGCAAATAGAGACAGTTTGACTTCTTCCTTTCCAATTTTGATCCCCTTGATTTCCCTTTGTTGTCTTATAGCATTAGCTAGAACTTCTAGTACGATATTGAAGAGATATGGAGAGAGAGGGCAGCCTTGTCTTGTTCCTGATTTTAGAGGAATTGGCTTAAGTTTTTCTCCATTCAGTTTGATGTTGGCAGTAGGTTTGCTGTATATTGCTCTTATTAGGTTTAGGTATGCTCATGTTATACCTGACCTCTCCAAGTCCTTTACCAAAAAATATCCAGGGCCAGCTCGATTCAGTGCAGAATTCTACCAGACATTCAAGGAAGAACTATTACCACTACTCCTCAAAGTGTTTCACAGGATAGAAACAGACGTTGTTTCATTGCCAAACTCTTTTATGAGGCCACAATAGCCTTGGTACCCAAGCCTCACAAAGCACAACTAAGAAAGAAAACTACAGCCCAATATCCCTGATGAACATCGATGCAAAAATACTCAATAAAATACTGGCAAACCGAATTCAAGAATACATCAGAGAAATCATCCACCAGAGAAATCATCCACCATGACCAAGTAGGATTCATCCCTGGAATGCATGGATGGTTTACCATATGAAAATCTATCAACGTGATCCACCATTTAAACAAACAGAAAAAGAAAAAACCATATGATTATCTCCCTAGATGCAGAAAATTCTTCGACAAAATTCAACACCCTTTCATGATAAATGTCTTGGAGAGGTCAGGGATAACAGGAACATACCTAAACATAGTAAGAGCAATTGACTTTAGTCTTAATAATTAAAATTGATTCATGTGGAGATCATCTGTTAGTAAGTTCACTAGACCCAAGACAAATGATATATGAGATAGTATTGGGCAATAACTTACATGGATGATAATAAAGAACTGCGGAGATGTTCCAGCTTAGAAGGATGCAGTCCCTGCTCTTCTGAATTGATCTGCAACATAGTAGAGAGAAGTGAGAGACAGAAATGTGGAAAGGGAATGAGAAATAGATGGTGGGAGAGTGAGAGAGTTACAGACAGATTGCGAACGAGAGAAGTGTACCCCAAGATTCTCCTCCTTCTGTTCATATACACAGAACCAATGGCACTACATAAGAAATAACTTCATGAGATGATCTGAGCAGAAAACCTGGATTTACAAGAACACTCTCCCTCTAAATGGTGGGTCCACTAGAGGTTCTAAGTGGTTCTTACAGCCTAAGTGACAGGACCAGGCAAGCAGAAGATACACAGCTGCTTGAGAGTGGGATTTGTAACATGGTAACCAAATAATCCCTCCATTTGTATACACATAGAAGCCCACAGGGCTTTCACCTAAATTACCCTGAGACCCTGAGTGTGGGGGCTTTGGTCTGAGTCTGGCTTCTTTTTGCTGGCAAGGGACAATGTGGGGTGGAGTTTTCAGGTGTTGGTAGACTCAGCAGGAGATGTGTGTTGAGAAGTTTTCTCTTAGCTACAAGTCTGGAGACCTTAGGCATCTGTTCCTTGAGTAGGTGGATAACGAGGGTTGAGTGAAGCTTCAGCCATAATAGTGAGTTTCAGGTAGCACCATTCCTTTCCCCAACCTCAGTGTACCTAATGCAAACCCTCATCTGAATTCACCTCAGTTCAGACTCTGCCCTTAAAAAGCTGTCATTAGAGTCTCGACCAGGATGTGGAGCAGATGCAAAGGCATCCACTTTTAGATCCATCACCTGATTCCTTGTTTCCTATTCTCCAAGGAAACCCAGGACAGTTATGCTCTGATTAAGTATGGATTCATTATTTCAGTATTATTGAAGCATTGCATCAGAAACTCTGGGTTACACTTTTCCTTGCCACTAAACAGGACTTTTAAGTGCACAGGGAGGTTTTGCTCTTGTGCTCCTGCCCACACAGCAGAACTAATACAGTATTCTTGTTCGTCCCTGGATTCTTTGATCTCACATTTCACCCCAATCAAATAGTCCAGCCCTCCAGATATGAGAGAGTGTTTCCATTGTTTCAATTGATTTTCTCACTGCTTTCAATTAGTCACTCAATCTCTCCTGCTCTAAAAAGCTTACACCTTTGGAGGTGCCTACCTGCCTCCAATTACTTTCCACCACTACTCTCTGAAATATACTCCCAGACAATTCTCTGAAGCTCTTTGTCTCTGTCCTCCATAAAGTAGGAATGAGCTGCTGAGTCAGATGATTGGTTTCAGCTTGCATCTCTCTCACTGTTGGCACCAGGAGACACAGAAGATGGAATGAGCTCCTGACACAGCAGTTGCTGCTGGCAGTTTAGGAATTAAGCTCATACCTACTTTGCAGCCACTCTGGTGTTTGACTTGGTGTCATTACTTCTTGGAAAAATCAATGGCCATGTTTGTTTACTAGATGCAACAGCTTGTTAGCCTCTAATCAACCTGCAAGACTCAGGCATTATGGTAGCATGACTCTGTTACATGAGAGAGTGCACTGTAGAATTTTCTCTGCTCAGCCTAGAGTTCCATGAATACTAGTGTGACCACAGCAACCAAGACCACTATAAAGACAGATTTTGCCCACTTACACTCCCTCCCTCTTCTCTCTTTCAGGTTCTTTGTTCTCTTGCTACAATTTCTGCTCTCTCCCCTTTCATCTCTTTGTGCTCCTGTCTCCCCATTCTCTCCTGTCACCTGTCTATGTGTCTGTTTCTCTTTATCTCTTTTTTTGTTTGATTCCATCTCTTTCCCCATTGTCATGAGATATCCACCCTACTGGTACCCAAAGATAACTGAGTAGACATTACTGAATTTACATAGTGGTGGTTTAGCTGTAATGTGGGGCAACATATTTCTCCATTATATCTGTCTTTGTTAAAAGTCAATTGTTAGTAGGAGGATTCAACTCTTTGCCTGACTGATATCAAAAATGCTGACCTGAATTTTAATTTTTCATTTACTTCTTTTGTTGATGCCATGGCCGATCTGGAACTCCTGGGTATAAAGTGGCCTACTTAACTGTTTCAATCTCTGTTGTAGCTGGGATTGCTGGATCATTATTAGAGGTACCCCACTACCCAGTTGTAAGGTGAACATGTTGAACAGGATGACACTAATCATATGCATGTCATGGTTGGGTTTCATTTTTTTCTTCAATGTTTTAGAGGATTTTCCTCACGGGAGTGTGTATGTATCTTACATATGCCTTTGTGTTTAAAGATGCCCTTGCAGCTTTACTTTTTCAGTCAGAAAATACTCACCAATTTGAAATATTTTTATTTTTTTCAAAGTATGTAGGTTACTGTTTGCTAAATTCTAGTGACTAACTATAGGTATCAAAAATGATACGGTTATGATTTGTTTGTTTGTTTGTTTTTGCAATGTTTGTGTCTTTCTGTGGATGTTTTCCTTCCATACACAAGATTTCTTATAGTGAACACTCATTTGCACTCTCTATTAGCAAAAGAGGACCTTGCAGGCCTGATAATTCTGCCTTTACCTATTAAGTTCTGGGGGGGGAGCAAGTATGTTTTACTTAGCCTCTTACCCTCATTATGTTTTTTAATTTGTATTTGAAAGAGACTTTCTATTTTGCTTAGCCCGGATTCAAAATCTGGCTGTCTCACCATAGTAGCCATCTGAGCCCTGGATTCACAGTCAGTTTGAGCCTGTGAAAATTATGCTGTTTGACCAAGGTTATGTACAAGGAAGAGAATTGGGTAAATTCCTCCAAAGTGAACCTCAGTCTGTTTTATGTAAAAATTTAATTATCAAAAGAGTTGGAAAAGTCTGTAGGCTGGAAAATTACCCTAGGGTCTAGAGCTGTGCAGCCTGTTCCCATTCTTAGTATCTGGAAATCTGATTACACAGTATGGATTGTCCCCTATGTGCAGAGTTCTTACCTGTTCCACACCTTGTAGTTAACCCTCGTGGTATCATGGCTAATATTATCTGGCAGATGGATGTTACTCATGTTCCTTCCTTTGGCCAACTACAATTTGTACATGTATCTGTGGATATCCATTCTCATCTCATATTTGCCTCTACTCATACTGGAGATAGGCTTAAGGATGTTAAGAGCCATTGTTTACAAGCCTTTGCTTATATGGAAATGCCCAGACAATTAAAAACTGATAATGACCCTGCTTATACTAGTGAGGGTTTTAATTCTTTTTTGCAAAAAAAAAAAAAATTTAATCTCACATAAGACAGGCATCCCTTATAAGCCTCAGGGTCAGGCCATGGTAGAGCGTGCACATCGCACAATTAAAGCTTATCTTCATAGAACAAAAAAAGGGGGAGTTTACATGGTCTCCTCATAATCACATTTCTCTGGTCCTCTATATTTTAAATTTTTTAACTATGCATGGTGCTGCTCGATCTGCAGCTGACTGGCATTGGCACCCTCAGTCATCTGACTATAGCTCAGTTATGTGGAAGAATGTCACTACTGGAAAATGGTGTGGCCCCAACCCAGTTCTAGTATGGGCCCAAGGGTCAGTTTGTGTCTTTCCACAACACACAGATAACTCTGTTTGGGTGCCTGAGCAGCTGATTCGCCATATGAGGAAGGATGATGATTGTAACAGAAGAAAGTAGGTCCGATGGGTCTTCAAGAATCTACCCACCCTGATGCCTGTGGATCTTAGTAGCTATATGTGGCCTTTTATCCTAACCACTAATTATAGTTTGAATCCAGAGGCTATAAAATTACACTTTTATCCAAAGGACAAGAATTTCACCTTCATCTCAGGCAATGTATTCTGGTTCCATTCTTATTGTTGTAAACAATGCTAATAATTTTGGAGGAAGTTTCAATTGTTCTCAGCAGGTCTGCCGACTGTAACAGCTGTCTTGGGGATGTACCCATGTGTGCAGCAGAGAGGAAAGGAGATTCTAGGATCATGGCTACCAGTGCTGCCTTCACCCCTGAAACTACAGTTTCTACCATAGACCTCTCCCAATCAGTAAATACTGCAAGCACAGTGGATCAACTATCAGGTGATTTGGCTTAAGCCTTATCTACCCAAAGCAAACTTTATTATTTAGTACAAATTGGCATTTTTAAACTAAATATACAAACTAATCTCCTATAGGAACACTTGAATTTTTGTGAGAAACTCATATGGCTTCTTCTTCTGTCTTTCACACATATCTGTGTTAATTCATCATTTTTCTCCAGCAATCCTGGAGTGATGAGTTTTTCAGTTATACACATGCTTTAGCCATGCAGATCATTAACATCTATGAACCATGAATTTCACTTGCCAATGCAGAAGGCCTTTTACAAGGACTTCACCTTGTGAGCAGATCATTGTGGGTTTGTAGCTCTTGCATTTGGTCTACTTTGCCACAGCACAAAACAGGCCCAGGCCAACTTTCTTACAAGACAGATACTGTCTTTGGCTCGAGGTAAAATGCCTCTGCCCACATGAGGCTAACAAAATATTCATCAGGGACAGTAAGGCAGAGGGGACAAATATCCCACCTAAGACAGGAAGGTTACGGGCCTGGGTGACCTCTCCAATGATGGGTAAGTAATTATGCTGACATCTTCCTCCAAATGAGGCAGGTGTTAGTTTATATCAAAAGAAAGGGAGAACTGTAAGACCCAAAGCAACTTGAGGAAGCCTGAAGCTGTTGGAGGGAATTCATTGCACCATGGCTGTTGTTGGTACTCTTCCGTTTTGATAACAAACCTCGAGACGACACACTCCTTGACAAAAGACAACTTGTGACAACACATACCTCATGACAATACATACCTCATGAAAACACACACCTCATAGTGAGGAGCTAAGCCTAAATTTACTGTAGTTTTCCACTGTGCAGTAAGTCAGTAATTAAGCCCATTCTTGCCCCTCAATAAATGGCATTCAGTATTTGGCATTCTGACATTGCATTGAATGAATGACCCACTGTCTTGTCTTTATTTCAAACTCTAGGCCTTCGACCGATTCGTGGAAGAGATGGTAGCAAGGGAGCTACAAATTATATATATATATTCTTTTCATTCTCTTACCTTTAGGACAGCTTGATCACATGGTTTCTCATGGTTGTTTTGATTTGAATTTGGCTGATGACTAAGAATTTTGCGCAATGTCTTATGTTTCTTTCAGTCATTTCTGATTCCTGAATTGAAAATTCTCTATTAAGTCCTGTACCCCACTTTCTCATATGGTTATTTAGAATTATTTAGAGTTGGTGGTGTGTCATGTTATCAGCCCAACAGAGTTCATTAGATAAGATTCTCTGTTAATGAGTTTATAAAATTATTCCATTTGTAAAATCGGTGTTGCCTGTGTCCCTCATGGGTCACTTCTGTTGCAAGATCTCAGAAACTCATGGTACGAAACAATGCATTTTTTAAAATCGGTTAAACATTCGATCCTTCAAAATCTATTATTACGAAATCAGAAATCAGTCCTTCATTCGCTGGGCACTGGATCTGGTATCAAACTCCTGCTGTGTCAATCACACAGCAGCCAAAACCACAATGGATGACACCATCATTACATACGTAATCAAAAAAGTAACTGATTGGATAGTCCTTCATACTTAATTTCCATAAGATGGAACCAGAGTCCAGTGATTGTCAAGGAAGTAATACTTAGATAATTAAATGAATAAAAATCAAACTATTGAATGGTGTTTTATACATGACTCCTACAAGATAGCACAAAACTGAAGAGAAAATTGAGTTTTTGATCATAGATTTGAACAAAAATTGAATGAATAATGAGATAATTACTCATAATTCACCCCTATAGAGTGAACAAAATGCTATCACCATTCACTAAAATAAATACATAACTAAATAATGAAATCACCACAATGGACAATTAACACCAAAGAGGTGAATCCAGACTCCACTCTTCCTGGAGTAAAAAAAAAGGCAGATTTGAATAATGTAATAATCAGATAGTTAGATCGTCTGTCACAACTGAGTCACACAAGGTGGCACCAAACTTCAGGGTTCACAGATTATATGAGGAAACGATTTAATAATTACATATTTAAAGGTGTAAGTCATTGAACTTTTTGTCTCATCAATTCCTGGCAGGCGTGCCGGACATGATAAAGTATGCTGTCTTCACTGATTTTTAAAATTCCATAAGTTAACAAAGAGATAATCGTAGTGTCTTCCCTGATGAACTCTGTTGGCCTGACATTATCACCAGCTCCTGAATCTCTGTTGTGGTGCAGGAGGACCTGAGATGATGGGCCCACATCTGGCACAGCAGTATCCCTAGTACTCTGGGTCATTCATAGGTCATCCAGAAACTGCTGTGTCCATGTCTACAACCTTCCTATCCTTGTCCCTGATAGCAATTTAACTCTAAACAGAATCAATGATGTCATTGTCCATCGATTAAATGATTTAAATAATTAAATAAGTCAGTAATAGATAACTGTCACTATAAAGAGGTGATGTAGCCTTTAACTGGAAGGAATGACTGGCCAGACTCCAGTCATGAGAGATGTCATCTTCATGAATTCAAACAGTCATAAAATATGATGATATTGCATTATAACTCCAGAAGAGGGAGCTTTACAGGACTCTTCATGGAATAGAGGATTATTGGTTTACATAAATATACAAATCTTTACATTATCTTGGGTATTAACAGGATTTGTCAATTTAAATACATTAGTTTTGTAATTAGATGATCTGCCACACTTGACCCCGCTAGGTGGTAACAATCTCCAGGTGTCATGGATGATATAATCATTGTTTTATATAACTAAACCATCAAACAATGAGTTGATGTAACATCATTAACGTCCCTAAAGTAGCTCCAAACCAGACTCGGGAACAACTCTGCCTCAAAAGAGATGGACTGCAATCCAATCATCCCTAAGTCTACTCTAACAAATGGATTATCACCTTCCTAAAGGAAGTTGACAATGGAAAACTCACATTTTGATGAATAACTGTGAGTCTTATTATCATTTAAACCATTATATTACTTCTTAGGAGAGAGAGGCCATTGATAAACAGAAGTTTTTGAACTGTTTCTCCACGGACTATGTTCTCTTATATTAGGTAATCTTGAATTGGGTAACCAGGAAAAGCTGTCAGCAAACTTCCAGTGAAATGGCAATGACTTACTGAGGCAAATCACATGTTGTCATTAAAAGTTTAGGGGATAGTGTTGTTGGAAGATTGTAGTGTGCCATGATAACACTTTATCGAAGCTGCTCTCTGGTCCTTGGCCGATGATACCAGGATATAGAATGCAAGCAGGGTTTCCAGGCAATATTTATGATCCAACATTCTGTCACATTCTAGAGCACCTTCTACATGCTAAAATTACCATACCCACCCATGGACTAAACTTAGCCTCACTGATTTTCTCACAAAAACAAAAACAAAGCAAGGCCCTGTTTTTTGTTTTTTGTTTTTTGTTTTTTTTTTTTTTGAATTACACAATATTTACGAGTCTTTTAAGCTACAACATGGCTGTAGTAATATAAGCATGAAAACGAAACAATCATTATGCCATTCATGTACATTGATGAGGATTTCCACCTATTTTTTATACTTCAATTTTCTCAATTCCAGAATGGAAAAAATACAACAGGTTGCAAGGAAGTATGGCCAGGACTCCAGTCATGAAGAATGTCATCATCATCAATTGAGTCTATGAATCATAAAATGTGATGATATTGCACATTAATGCCACAAGAGGGAGCTTTACAGGACTCTTCATGGAATGGAGGAATTTGGTTTACATACTTACACACATATTTACATGATCTTGGGTATTATCACTAATTGTCAATTTAAATACGTTAATTATGTAATTAGATGATCTGTGGCACCAGATTCTAGGTGTCATGAATGATGTAATCATTGTTTTATATTATTAAATAATCAAATAATGAGTTCAAGTAACATCATCCACTTCCCTCAGGTGTCTCCAAACCAGATTTGTGAACAATGCTGTCATGATTATTTAAATATTTTGACTACATAATTGCTATTTAGATGGTCTATAATAATTGCCTCCCACATCACGTCACCACAATCCACTGATCATGGATTATCTAATGTCCCATTTTAATAATCAAATAACAACATAATCAGAGGATGAAATGGTCTGCCATACTCGACACAATTGACTCTCAGTTGACTCCCGCATGATTATGTGAAACTCCCAGGTTCATAGCTTATTTAATCGCAGAGTTGATTAGTAAAATGTTTAAATGCTGAAATGTCATTGAGTATGCAAGGTTTTTAGAAGATATCACATATTTAATGTTGGACAGCTGCCTCAAAAGAGATGGAATGCGATCCAATAATCCCTAAGTCTACTCTAACAAATGGATTATCACCTTCCTGAAGGAATTTAACAATGGAATAAACACCTTTTGAAAAATAATTGTGAGTCTTATTATCTTGTGTTCCATAGTTTTCCTTCTTAGGAGAGAGAGTGTCCATAAACAGAAGCCTTTGAACAGTTTCTCCACAAACTATGTTCTCCGATAATTATGTAATCTTGAATTTGGTAACCAGTAAGACCTGTAGGCAAACTTCCAGATATTTGGCTGTGATTTGGTTCGGCGAATCAAATGCTGTCCATGAAAAGTTTTTGTAGATAGTTATCTTGAGAGACTGTAATGTCCCATGATAACACTTTCTCAAAGCTGCTCTCTGGTCCTTGGCCCATGACACCACGATACTGTATGCAGGCAGGGTTTCCAGGCCACATTCATTAGCCAACATTCTGTCACATCCTAGTGCTGCTCCCTCATGCTAAAAGTAGCATACCCACTGATCAACTAACATTACAGCCACACTGATTTTCTCACAAAAACAAAGCAGGGCTCTTTCATTTGAGTTCTACATATTTACCAGATTCTCAAGCAACAACATGCCTATGATGACATAATTATGAAAACAAAAGCATCATTATGCCATTCAAGTACATTTTAAAACTGTTTTCTTTGCTTCAGTTTCCTAATTTCTAAAATGGAAACAATATAACAAATTGCCTCTACCATAACCCTCTTCTCTTTATTGAAAATAAAATAAACTCCACTTCATTTTCTTACCTTTAGCGGAGCTTGATCTCTTGGTTTCTCAGAGTTGTTTATATTTGCCTTTTGCTGATGACTAAGGATTTTGAGCACTGTCTAATGTGCCTTTTGGTCATTTTTGATTCCTCAATTGGTATTTCTCTATTAAGTCCTGTACCCTGCTTTCTAATATGGTTATTTAGAGTGATATATTGTTGGTGGTGTGTCATGTTATCAGCCCAACAGTGTTCATTAGATGAGATTCCCTGATCAGGCGATTATTCAGTTATTCCATTGTTTAAAATCGGTGGTGACTGTGTCCTTCAATTGTCAGTTCGGTTGCAGGCTCTCAGAAACTGACGATACGAAGCAATATAGTTTTTTTTTACTTCGTGTAATCATTCGATTATAAAAAAAATTCTACGATTACGTAATCAGTAATCACAGGATAACTCAGTGTCCCTCCTTCTCCGGGCACTTCTTCTGGTACCGATCTCCTGCTGTGTCATTCTGACAGAAGCCAAATTAGGGATGACACCATCATTACTTACACAAACAAATGAGTTAATAATTGGATAGTCCTGCTTACTTAACTTTCATAAGATGGAACCAAACTCCAGTGATTGTCAAGGAAGTATAACTTATATAATTAAATAATGCGACACGATTAACTCCCAGGAGGAATGGCCAGACTCCAGTCATGAATAACAATATCTTCATCGATTTAAATAATTAATATATAATGAAAAATGATTGAATAATGACATGGTGGTGCATAATTAAATCCCACATGGAGTAGTCAGACTGATCTCTTCCTGGAATAATGATGTTTTTAAAAAATTAAGTTGATAATTAATTAGCTGACGTTTTAAATTAACACTGACGAGGTGGCACCAAAGTCTTAAAACTATCCCTGATGTAATGATCTATTTACAGAGCTAAATGGTGAAGTAATGAGATGATGTTACATCATCAACTCACAAAATCTGACTCCAAAAATGTCTTAGGGTCCATAACATTACCTGTAATTTAAATACATTAATTAAATGATGAATTATTATTTTTATTTTCTAGTTTAACAGGTAAATAAGTAAGTGTACTATTAGATGATGTGATGTTCTGGCATGAAGGACTCCCCTAAGGAAGCTCAAAACTGCAGTGAACACTGAATACATAATGACGGATTTTGATAATTCAATGAATAAACATTAAACAAGTGGATGGTGTTTTATACGTGAAGCCTACAAGATTGCTCAATCCTGAAGTGTCATTGAGTTCTTAATCAGAGATTTGTACAAAAACAATGATAGAATAAAGAGATAATTTCTCATAATTCACCTCTAGAGAGATAGCAAAACGATATCATCATTGATTTAAATAAATAAATAAATAATGAAATCACAAGAGACAATTAACACCATCAAGTTAGATCCAGACTCCACTGTTCCTGGAGTAGAAAAAGACAGATTTTAAAAATGAAATAATCTGTTAGATCGTCTGTCACACTTGAGTCACACCAGGTGGCACCAATCTTCAAGGTTCACAGATTATATGATGAAACAATTTAATAATTACATCTTTAAATACATAAGTTGTTGAACTTTTTTGTATCATCAAATCCTGGGCTGACTTTCCAGATATGAAAATTTATGCTGCCATCACGTTTTTTTAAAATTCCATTAGTTAATCGTCAGATAATCAAACTGTCTTGCCTGAAGAATACTGTTGGCATGATATCTTCACCAGTGCCTGAATCTCTGTTTTAGTGGGGCAAGACCTGAGATAATGGGCCCATTCCTGCCAAAGCAGTAGTAGCCAAAATATTGATATCAGCTGAAAAGTTGGCTGCAGCAGGGGCATCACCAGCATTGCAGAGAGAGAGATGGTCTTCGTGTTGTAGGTTGTCATCTTTTTGCCAGTCTCGGAATGGTGCTGACCTCCTTGTGCCACTACTTTGCATCGTAGATCACAAAAGATGTGAAGATGTGGAGTATGAGCAGCTAGTCAAAACCCAGACCATCATACTGGCCGTGGTAAGGTCCTTGTACTTCTCGGAGGGCACCATGCAATATTCTGGACTAAATCATCTAGCATCCCTAGTACTCTGGGGAGATGCATAGATCGTTCACAAAATGTTCTGCTCATGTCTACAACTTTCCTATCCTTGTCCGTGACAGATATTTGCACCCTAATCGTAGTCGGTGATGGCATTGTCTGTCGCTTAAATAATATAAAGAATAAAATAAGTCAGTAATACCTAACTGACACAATAAAGAGGAGATGCAGGATTTAGCTGTCAGGGAAGCATGGCTAGATTCCAGTCATGAAGAATGTCATCCTCATCAATTGATGCAATGTATCTTATAATGAGGACATCCTTGTGCCACTACTTCTTCTGTTCGTAGATCACAACCGATGTGAATATGAGGAGGAAGAGCAGGGAGTCAACACCCAGACCACCAAGCTGGGCTTGGTGAAGATTTTGTACTTTTCCTGTGGGGCACCGTGCAATCTTCTGGACCCAATCATCCAGCATCCCTAGTACACTGGGAAAAGCATAGATCATTCAGAAAATGCTCTGCCTATGTCTAAATCTTTCCTAACCTTTCCCTGACAGATATTTGCACCCTAATCGTAGTCAGTGATGGCATTGTCTGTCGTTCAATTAATTTAAAGGATTACATAAGTCAGTAATAGCTAACTGTCACAATAAAGAGGTGATGTAGCATTTAACTGGCAGAGAATCTTGGCCACACTCCAGTCGTGAGGGATTTCATCATCATCAATTGAAAAAATGAATCATAAAATGTGATTATATTGCAAATTAACGCCACAAGAGGGAGCTTTACAGGTCTATTCATAGAATGGAGGATTTTTGGTTTACATAACTTTACAAATATTTACATTAACTTGGGTTTTAACACGAATTGTAAATTTAAATACTTTAATTATGTAATGAGATGATCTGTGGCACCAAATTCCAGGTGTCATGGATGATATAATCATTGTTTTATATAATTAAATAATCAAATAATGAGTTCATGTAACATCATCCACTTCCCTAATGTGGCTCCAAAACCAGACTCATGAACGATGCTATCATGATTAATTTAAATATTTTAACTACATAATTTATATTTAGATGGTCTATAATAATTGCCTCCCACATCTTGGAACCACAATCCACTGATCATGGATTATCTAATGTCCTAATTTAATAATCAAATAACAACATAATCAATCAAATGGTCTGCCATACTCGACACCATTGACTCTCACTTCACTCCAACATGATTGTAGGAAACTCACATGTTCATCCCTTATTTAATCACAGAGTTGAGTAGAAAATGTTTAAATACTGAACTGTCATTGTGTATGCATGGTTTTTAGAAGATATCACATATTTAATTTTGGACGGGCTGTCTCAAGAGAGATGGACTGAAATCAAATATTCCCTAAATCTACTCTAACAAATGGATTATCACCTTCCTGAAGGAAGTTAACAATGGAAAACTCATCTTTTCATGAATGATTGTGAGTCTTGTTATCCTATGTTCCGTAGTTTTTCTTGTTAGGAGAGAGAGCATCCATAAACAGAAGCCTTTGAACTGTTTCTCCACATATTATGTTCTCTGATCATTAGGTAATCTCATATTTGGTAACCAGTAAAAGCTGTAGGTAAACTTCCAGAGATTTGGCTATGCCTTGATTAGGTGAATCAAATGCTGTCATGTACATTGATGAGTATTTTAAAACTGTTTTCTATGCTTCAATTTTCTAATTTCTAGAATGGAAAAAATACAACGAATGGCTATACCATAATCTTTTCCTCTGGAATACTACTCTGTTGGGGGACAAAATGGAATCTTGAAATTCTCAGGCAACTGGATGGAACTTGAAGAAACCATCCTGAAAGAAGTAACACAGGCACAAAAAGAAGGTCATGCTATGTACTTGCTCCCATATGGATTTTAGACATAGAGCAAAGGATCACCAGCTTATAATTAACAACACCAGAGAAACTGATACACAAGGAACATCTATGAGATTCATATAAGGTCCCTCAATGAAGGTGGAAACAAAAAATTCTCCAGAGCACAAGGGGATTGGGGAGCCGTTAGTGTGGTGGGGACTAGGAGAAATACAAGGGGAGGAGGGGGAAACCACGTGTGATTAGGAAGACTGAGTCAACAGAGGAATAGAAGAGAGAAAAGAGAGAGCAAGAGAAAGAGAGAGACCATAAAAAGGGGAGCCATTATAGGATTGAAGAGAAAACTGAACCTAAAGAAATGTCCAAATACCTACGAGAATGACCCCAGTTAAAAATTTGTAGCAAAGGCTACCATAAATGCCCTTCCCTGATAATGAGATCAACAACTAATTTATCCAACACCATGGAGCCCTCATCTAGTACCTGATGGAAGCATAAGCAAACACCCACAACTAAACACTGAGCCGACTCGAATCAAGATGCAGGCAGGGAGGACAAGGCCAGGCTGCAGAAACACTTAGGGACCGTTTACCGCAACTGTCTATGTGGGAATCTATGGAGATTCCCACATGGGCATCATCAGTTTACTTGCTATTATCTTTTTCATACTTTGATGGGTTAAACCCTGTGGGGATATCCACCTCTAGACTGGATTCCTGTTTAATACTATAAATTCATTTGTGTTTTTCCATACTTTAACTTTACTTATCTTTAAGAAAATGTCTTTTGAAGGGCATGTGTGTGGTATGTGTGTATGTATATGGAGATAACAGCAAGCGCTTCCAGAAACCAGAAACGAATGTCAGATATCCGGAAAGAGGTCCACGTGTTTCTGCCCGCTAAGATCAAACACTGGTCCCCAGAGAAGTTATGAAGCACCCTCATTCGCTGAGTCATCCATCATTCCAAGAGTTTATCTCGGACTTTATGATGAGATTACAATAAGCTGAGGTATAAAAATCCCAAGAGTGTGACATGTTAGGTTG
Source organism: Phodopus roborovskii (assembly GCF_943737965.1). NCBI lineage: Eukaryota > Metazoa > Chordata > Mammalia > Rodentia > Cricetidae > Phodopus > Phodopus roborovskii. Next base: position 69,616 of record NW_026126971.1, read on the forward strand.
GCATCTGCCTGAAAGTTCTAAGACGCAGAAGGTGTAGAGACAAAGAGACACAAGAGTATGCAAACACAGTGAGCGCAGTGCACAAGTCTGGGATTGTCAAGGGAAAACCTTAGTAAATTAAAAGTGTGCAACACACTCTCTCATGCAAAAGCATTTTTTATTGAGCTTATTGGAAACTGTAACGTTACGGATGGTGGGCGAGGCAAGTAATATCCAGCTTAAATGCCTCTCGTAACCACAGAAAGACAGATCTCAGTTGAAAAGGGAGAGGACCGTGCTCTCAACAACAGTTCATTCTACAGTCAATGTTACTCTTATGTAAGTCAGGCAAAGAAAAGGTGGAGGCAGAGACATGGAACACATTTCATCCAGTCCATGGTGCTCTTTGTACTATGCTCTGTCTTTATCCCCTCCCCTGTGTATCTGAACTCTCACACACTGACTGTGGTGGTCAGTCCACAGTGTTCTCATATCCCTTTTCCTATCTGAGGTTGGGTCTTCACCGTTGGCCCTGAGCAGTTGAGCAGGCCCTGATTGTCCATGTCAAAGCTTCTTCTCTCTCTCTCTCCTCTGATTCCTTGGTATGACATTGTCTACAAGTATATCCAAAACACCTTGAATAGACAAGCTCTGTGTCTCTCTAAAGAGTCACTGGAGTCCTTGATTTCCTTTTCTCAGGCCAGCAGTAATCTCTCATCCTTTATTCCCAACATGAACATAGGGAGGCCTCTTGGTGATAGACACAGAATCGCCTGCAATCTAGACACTTCTTACTCACAAAGTAGACCTCCTTTGGCTGTCTTATTGCTCTAAGAGTGTCCAAGAGCTCAGAACAACATTGGACAAATCTGTCTGGCAGGACATCACCAAAGTCATCATACACTTCACCAGGGGCAGGATACATCTCCAAGTTGAGCTGTGTCAGGTTGGCAGTGTGCTGAAGCAGCTTCTTAAGGCTGGTCAAAGACAGGAAGTTCTTCATCAAATTCACCTCCACCAGCTGGGTACACTGGCTCAGGGCAGGGAGGATGACATCCATTTGGAAGTCCATGAGCATACAACCCTTCAATTTTAATGTCTGCAGGGTAGCTGTCAATCTCTCTAGCAGTCTTCCCAGAAGTGGATGACTTAAATTTAAAAAGGTGACACCACTCAGGTCCAGATGTGTGAGTGGATGGACGCTTGGGCACTGGGACAGGTAACTCATGTCTGATTGTGATAGTGAGCAGCGATTGATTGCTAGGGTCTCTAAGGGACTCTCCAAGTTCCTACAGAAAGACAAG
>NW_026126972.1:0-112848 GCF_943737965.1 Phodopus roborovskii
TGTCCAGCAGTACTCAGGAGCCAAAAGCATGAATCTCAATGAATTCCAGGCCAGTCAAGAATTACATAATGAGGCCTTTCTTCAAACACAACAATGAAATGGAAAGATGGCTAAAAGTTCAAGCACACTGATTGTACTTACAAGAGGATATAGTTACTTCCCACCAACCAGATGGTAGTTCACAACCATCTACAATGAGATTGTTGCCCTCTTATTTTCTACCAGGAGATATTCCAAGTAGGATATTACATATGATAAACAATTTTAAATGAAACAAAACGTCCTACTGATTACTTTAAACCCATCACTGGGCCTCTGCTAGAGTTCCCTCAGCTAAAGACCTCAAGATCTCTTTTAGATCACTAATCCTCTTGGAGGCACATTCTGAGTCCCTACATACTGAATTTTTTAAAATTATTATCGTTTATTTTCGTGCCCGTTCCTACCCCTCACTCGTTAACCTCACTCCCTCTTACATTCTCTCCCCCTTTACATTCACCCTGACCACCTCCCCTTCCATTCACCCTCTCAATATGGGGCTATGCCATCCAGGTAGGGTCATATATTTCTGACATTGAGTTCAGTTTAGGTATGGTTAGAGTTAGGGTGAGCATTTAGGTTGGGTGGTAGCGTAGGTGTTGGGTTCTGAAGCCCAGGAAAGGAGTAAGAGCCGCTGTGAGAAAAGGAAAGTAGGGTTCAGATAGAAGAGTTTCCCCTTAGCAGTCTATATGTAATTATTTGGGACCTTTGCTAAGCAATCAGTGGGATAAGGGTCTTGGGAAGAAACATTTGAGGCACCCATAGATAATGTGACCCCAGAGCCATAGGTCAACATCTCTACCAGAGATGATTAATAAAGGAGTAGAGCAGTGCTGATATCATGCACCTGGAGCTTGCCAAAGGATACAGAGCTCTTGGGGATTGTGCAGAAACAATGGGGAAATGTGGGTTGGAGCAAGATGTGTAAACTGATGGACTACCTGTGAGGTCTAGACAGAGTGGAAACATTGGAAAAACACGGAGGGCCAGAATCAGGGTTTGGTGTGATAGCAGAACCTGGAGCCCAGAGACAGAAAGGTGAAACAGGAGCCCAGGTCTGAAGAAGCACATGGGTTTGCCATCCTGTAGTGCTTGTTGCCTCAAGGGATGGAGTCACCTTTGATACATGTGAACTTCCTGGAGAGAAAAGGAGCTGTAGCTCTGGAGAACCCTGATATGCCCTTGGTCAGCACCCAAAGAGGAAGCAGAGGCAAGGAGCAAGTCCTATCATTTTCTGAGGAATCTGTGCAGCATGCAAAGTAGGGCTCCATCCCACACAGCTTCCTGCAGTAAGCATAGAGAGGAATGCTGCATGCCAGGCGTTATCACTGGGCTTCCAGGCCAAGACTGCCTTGTAGGAAATTGTACAAGGATGTTCTGTGTCTTCCCAGTCCACACACAGAAGCCACCAGCTACAAGTGGCTAAATGATTGTCATGATAAACAGTCAATTCCAGGCTCTTTCTTTGACAAAAAATAGCTTAGCTGCTGCAAGTTTGTGGTGTTGAGGAACACTTGGCAAGTGAAATTCCACATGAAGATGCTATGTATACTAGGTACTGGTAGAGGCTCCCCTGGACGTAATATCAAAATCCTGGAGATTTTAAGGATGTGGGCAGCTTCTGAAAAGGTCAGAGTACCTAGTGTGAGACATATGACCCAGGAAATACAGGAGAAGAGCCATTTTTAAATTCTTAATATTTATCTAAAAATACATAATAAAAACTACAGCTTCATATACATAGTAGTATCAAAGTTTCAGTTTTACTTTTCCAAAATTTTTATTTAGTAAATGTGCATGCATTTGTTCCTGCGTGAAAGGAGCCTTCAGGACCCGAAAGGGTATCAGGTCTCCTTTAAAGAATTACAGATAGGTGTGAACCACCATGTGGATGCTAGGAATTGAACCAGGCGTCCTCTGGGGGCATTAACCACTGAGCCAGCCCCTTGGTGCCCCAAGCCCTGCAGAGCTGCATTTGTTCTGAAAAGTGAATCCTATGTGTTCCTTTGGGACTGTGGCTGATATGTCTTATTCAACCTTAGAGGTAGGTTCTCACCTGAAGCAAAATACTGTGGATTTTTAGACTTCAGAGGTAAAACTCTGTTTTCCACAAAACAGGTATGCAAGGCTCAAATTCCTCAGGGCTTAATTTAAAAAAAACAAAATTCCTCAAAGCTTTCCAAACATACTAGAAGTTTGGACTTCATCTTGTAGAGAACTAGAAGCTCTAGAGGGTAGTTAGGTAGCAATGGAAATCACCAAGTTTAGCAAATGATTGAAAGCTGAATGGCCTTCATATTAATGAGGTAAGAATGTAGAATCTCGGGATGCACTTATTGGCCCACACCCATGCAGTCATGGCCTCTTCTCCTCTTTAGGAAAGTGCATAAATGACCTTCAGTGTTGCGATTGTCATAGATGCTATGAAAGTAAAGTCTGAAGAAAGGGTTCTCCCACAAGCCAGAGTGAGCTCCTCTGAGCACTAAAGCTTGTCTGAAACCTTAAAAACCACGAAGAAACAAACACCTCAAAGAGCTGAATTAGCTCTACTGTACAGTCTCTACAGAGCTCTAAGTAACGAGTTAGGGCATATGGAGGGCTTTTGAGAATTTGTTTCATTAAATACAGACCATGTTGAGGACTAAGTTATTGTATAAATTATCTAAAGCAGTAAATGTTAAAAATCATTTCCAGTTATTTGCTACTCTTTAGTATCAGCTAAGGTCTTGTGGCCACATGTCACTGTACATGCATGGTGAGAATTTATCATGTGGTTTGCCACTAAATGTCTTCTCCCCAACCCTACCCAGTGATATGTTGAGAGCTCAAAATAGCCAAAATTGGAGTTATTTCCTTTGAAATTAACAAGAAGTTGAGAGATTCCTCTGCAAAAGGGAATATACATCTGTCAGTCTAACATTAATGTTCACACACAACATCATTCTCTCCATGCAGTGGTCCCCACAAACCACATTCTTTGTAAATGTAGTAGTCCATCACTCAATGAATCAGCTGACATAAAAGTTACCAAGTTCATGTTTAGGGTGGTGTGATGATCTGACTATTTTTGCATTTACTTAGACTGGGTGATTCTTTGCTACACACACACACACACACACACACACACACACACACACACACACATCACAGACACACAAAGGCAGAGAATATCACTTACTGAGCTACAAATATTAGGATGGTTTCCCCAAGGCAGCTAAGACAAGATGCTGGTCTGGTCCCTGGTGTAAGGACTAAAGAAGCACTGCCACCATGGTACCAACAAATCCCATGGTAACTGTCCTGGGTGTCTTTCTGGTGTCCAGTTCCTAAATGTCACTATGTGGCTAAGAACCCTACAGGAGAACTAATTTGTGATACCCAAAACATAAGTACATAGCTGAGGCAGCAACAGCTGTTTGATCCAAACTAACACCATCACTACCCTTAGGTGACCCTCTACCTGGACAGCTGTGGCTGGAGATGGCTCATTGGAGTAAGGTCAGGGACAGTGGCACATGACTATTTGTAAAATACAGAGGAGAGGGACAATATGGAACAGGAGTCTCCTGCAGTGCATTAACCAGACAGCCTGTAGAATCCTTGAAATCAGGTTCAGTGAAGGGCACTTTCCTGGGCAGTAACAATCACTGCTGAGATTAGCTTTGCTATGGGTTTGACTCCTCAGAAATAGCTTCATGACCTTGGACTTGAGAAGCAAAAAAAGTTGGGACTTTTATTTTGTTGTTTGGAGTTTTTTTGGTTTTTGTTTTTGTTTTTTTTTTTTTTTTGAGACGGGATCTGTGTGTAATCACTATGTTCAGCCAGGCTGATCTCGAAATCACAGATTCTCTGGTCTCTCAAGTGCTAGAATTAAGACATACTATCCTGGTAGGAAAAGGCTGTGTAAAGTAAGACATGAAGGAAAAAAAAGGTCATGAAGGCAACCTTTTTAAAATAGTGATAGATTAGTTTGTTTTTAATATTTATTTTCTTTTATGTATATGTCTGTGTGTTTTGTACAAGCACATATAGGTGCCCTCAAAAAAAAAAAAAAAAAAAAAAAAAACAAAAAAAACACCCCTACAGCACCTGGAGTTACATGTGGTAGTAAGCTCACCCTGTGGAGTCTGGAAACCAATCTCATCTTTCTGCTTACTTGTTTACTTTTTGAGATAGCGTCTCCAAAAGCAGGCCTAGCCTTGAACTTGCTTTGTAGCTGTGTACGGGGATGACCCTTGAAGCTCTGATCTTCCTGCCTCTACCTCCCAAATGCTGGGATTATAGGTAAACACCACCATACACACCCAGTTCTGGAGAGCCAGGAATAGAGCCAGGTCTCATGCATGTTGGTAAGCACTCTCTAAACACTGAGCTACATACATCTCCAGCACAAATTGAACTTTCTGGAAGTTAAGAATTCTCTCCAATAGAAGACACTTAAAATTGGCCAGAAAGGCAACAAAGTAAGGAATGAAACTGTTGGTATATAAAGCAGACATAGGGCCTGTAGCCAAAGTAGGGAAACAAGTGCAAACCGGTGAAAAAAAGACAGCCCAGTAAAAACCGATCAAGGCTCAGGCAGACATTTCAGAATCCGTGAGCTCTTGCGAGCAAGTGGAAAGGTTGCAGACTTTTCAGTTGTCAGGGAAATCAACAGGCAAATGGAACCATCGTTTATAAGCATAAGTCTACACAAAAATGTAAAAACTTAATGGCAGGGCCAGTGAAAATGTAGGTCCTTGCCTGGCTCCCTTGCAATTGTCTCTGACTTCCACTCCTGCTATGGGACCTGCTCCCAATAAATGTTATTTAAACACATACACAGAGAGACAGGGGGTGGGGGAGGAGAATAAGAGGAACATGCTAGAAGGTGCACACTAGTTCTGTTCATAGTAGCCACAAACTGGAACAACTTAAATATCCATCAGCATTAGAGTGGAATTAGGCATGGGGCCGGAAGAGGCCAAGGAGATGGAGAAGCTTAGGGTCCAAACTGAGGGCCTCACAGGTGCTAGGGCAGTGCTCTGCTGCTGAGCCTCCAAACTCAACCTCTCTTTGCAAAGTCATCTCACCTCTACTAGGAAACCCAGTCCCTGTCTATCAGGTTCAATTACTTATCCCTTTAAATTCTTCCCTCATCTCCTATTTAGGTGAACTAGGTGGTGTGTACCAATCCAAAGTGCCCCAGTAGATCAAAAGAAGGCCAGAACAAGGCCATCCCTTAGCACTTAAATATTCCTGCCATCTGAATGTCAGCTCTACGTAGAGGCTGTGTTTTCCTGTTGCACAGTGGTGCTTGATATATAAGTATTAGCATGGATGAATCCAAATGAGGCTGAGGAAATATGATTCATTCCCTTTGCCAAAGAGGGCTGCCTACCTGCAGAGCACAGCAGGGTGGGTCTCCCCTTAAGGCCTCTGTCAGGCGTTCGTAAGATTAGCAATTAAAAGGCAGGCCAGCAGTGCCAGACACCAGGAACTGACTGAAAGTCAGCTCAGGAAATGGAGAAAGCATGGCCTCAGTGGGGCAACCAGCTGTAGTTCTGTTTGCCTGTATCCCCTATGCCATGGGCTTGGATAGGGGTGGTGTTTCCCCATACCTGTGCCAGATAGGACGGTGGAGTTGAGTGCCCACTAGCAGGATATGGGAGTTGCCTGGATACAGGTGGCAGTGATCCTTGATGCAGGTAGGATATATCACTTGTTCCTAGATATCCCAGGATGCCCCTTACCTTCTGCTAAAGAGACATCCTGTCAAATGTGGGAGCCTGGATTTGTTTTGACTCTGAACAGCCATCAGTAACCGATAAACAGGGAAGCTTGATCTATAGGCAGTGGATGCTCTGGCTGTCTAAAAGCTACGCTTCCATGGCTGTACTGGTCAAAGACTCTGACATGTTAACTTAGGGGCAGAAAGTAACTACAATAGCCCCCATGCACTGGTGAGCAGGAGAGGCATTGTCCGACTGACCCACAGAACAATGGATGTCCAATGCCCACATGAATCACTGATGCACTACCTGCCACTCTTCTGCCTGAAGACTGAAAGAACAAGTAATTTGGGACTGTCATCACCTGCAGATCAAAGAGACAGGAGATTGCAAGACCTTACAGTCTTCCCTCTGGCCATGGAAACACCTAACTTGGTTCACTGATGGGAACCTTGTGAAGGTAAAAAAGGACTGGGACAAGGATGTGGATAAACCTGCAGAGTTTGAGCCAGCAGCCTGCCAGAGGAAACTCAGCATGAGAAGCTGAGCTCTTGGCCTTAACACAGGCCTTGTGGCTGGCAAAAGAAAAAAAAAATCTGTAAACCTGTACATGGGCAGGAGTTATGCTGTTATAACTGTCCATGTGCAAGGGCTAGCTGTAAACCAAGGGGACTTTAAAGCTTTACTGTGAGCAAGTGGAAAGCCAGAGATGAGCTGACAACTGCATTCCTCCCATTTTCTTCCCACTGCTCCTAATCAGTCAGCTGCTTATTTTCTTTAGGGACAGTGACCTGGAGCATAAGCTAAGTAAGCCCCTTTGTGGCCTGCATAGTGTGTGGTCCGTGTTTTAGCACAGCAACAGAAGCACACCAGACCGGTAAGATATAATTTTCTCCTTTTCAACTGTGGTGAAGTGTAGGAGCCGTCCCTGCATTCTCCATTACAAGATGGCGCCCTGCATCCCGCTGGCGTTGAGAGTAAACAAGTCAGTGGCTAGGTGCAGGTATTTTTCCACTCCCTTGGCCTCTGCCTCTCCCGTGGCGTCATAATGGGCCGATTGAGCTGCAGCCAATCAGGAGGTGACACGTCCGGCGAAGTTTATAAACCTATATAAGTGTTGGGTTTTGGATATTTGGGGTCTCTGTTTTGTGAGCACTCTCCCTCTAAGATGCATTCAGCTTTACTGCAGAGGGATCTGAGTGTGCTGCATCATTCTTGGTGGCGACAGACTTCTGTTGCCGAAACCCAGGAACTGAGACCTCATCATCGTCAGCCCATCGGAACCCCTTGACTACTAAGGAGGATTCAGAACTGCTGGCAGACGTGCTGGGAGAGGTAGGTCTTTTCTGGGCCTTGTTAAGAGGTCCCAGGATAGCAAGTCAGAACCCGAGCATAATGAGAGGTTGGCGCGTGCAGGGAAAGAACAGTCCCCCAAAAAAAAAAAAGTTAAAAGCCCTCGGTGATTCTATGCCAAGGGAGTGTTTTATCAGAAACAAAACAGTTAATTTGTCTAAGCTGGGTGTGGTGGCACATGCCTTTAATTCCAGCACTTGGGAGACAGAAGCAAGCAAATTCTTGTGAGTTCAAAGTAAACCTGGTATGCAGAGTGAATTCCAGGACAGATAAGAATTACACCAGAGAAACCCTGTCTCAAAAATGGAAACAATAGAAGTAAAAGAAACAGAGTAATAATAAAGCCATGTAAAGATGAAAAGCTCAGAGAGAGTCTGGTTACAGTATGCTATTGTGTTGTCTCTGCATTCATTGTTTGATTGCCGAAAATAACAACTGATAAAGGAAATGCTGCTGGATTAATTCAATTGATATATTTTAAAAATGCTTTGGCTCCAAAATTTAAGTTCCAAGGACAAGTTACTGGGAAAAAGGATTTACTATTTTTGTTTCAACAGGAAATAAAAAGCAGATTCCTTCAGACTAATGTGGTTTGATCAAGCCAGACCCCTGAAACCTCCTGGTTTCATATTGCAGAATAGGACCTTTGAGTTTGAGCAGATGCTTGGGGTTGAGAGCCCGCCATTATTCAAATAAACTAAGAACCTTGATCTATCCTTGATGGAGGACTGTCGGCGTGGATTGCTTCAGCTGTTTCCTATTTCAAGGAATGGGTGGGGGTGGATTTTTGGGTGCAGCCATTTGCTGCGGACTTGTGTTGCTTCTCGTGGCTGGTGTGGAGGCTCAGGGCTCAAACTAAGAGGCCAAGGTGGTTTATCCACCCAGGTGCTTACCAGCTTTGGAACAAGGGGCTCCACTGATATTTGGTTATCTATGCTTAAGCAGTAGGCTGCTGGCCTAGACAGCTCTTGCCCACGCCCGGGAGCCTAAGCTCATTGCTCAGGAGTACAGTGTCCAGGCTTGAGCAGCCCATGAGGGGATGCTGAGCAAAGCGCATTCGCACAGGGAGTTGCCTGGCATGCAGATCTCTCTGAGAGGTATGTTGTCCTGCATAAGTGTTGCCTGCACCTAGTCTCCCTTTCCCCAGAAAAAACGGCAGAGGACAGGTCGAGAAGCGCTTTGGTAAAGCTAACAGCCCTATTAGCGACTCTCATACACAGTCTTAATATTTGATTGGGAAGTACAACCTCTGCCCTCTATCCCTCAATATAGGTGACCTATTTGCTGTAAATTTGAAGCCTTTTCATTAATTAATAAAAGGGAGATGTAGGAGCTGTCCCTGCATTCTCCGCCCCAAGATAGCGCCTGCATCCAGCTGGCGTTGAGAGTAAACAAGTCAGTGCACAGGTGCAGGGTGATTTTCCCTCCCTTGGCCTCTGCCTTTCCCGAGGAGCATCATATGGGCCGAGGGCTGCAGTAATCAAGGTGACACGTCCGAGCAAAGGTTGCAAACCTTGGGGTCTCCGCTCTGTAAGCTTATGCTTTCCCACCTCTCAAGATGCATAAAGGCTTTATTGCAGAAGGATCCTGAGTGTGCCTCATCGTTCTTGCTGGCGAGACGGTAGCGAGGGACAGTGAGGGGTTAATGTATGTGTGGTGAGGTAGTCCTTCTGTAGCACTGACCACACCCATTGGGGGGTGGAGCGTGGGTGAAGTGACCTGGGGAAGGAGGTCGGAGGGGGGGGCCAGGAGGCGCTCTCTCTTTCTAGCGTTATTCGGACAGGAGAGGATCGGGTTGAATTTCCTGGTGTTCATCTGTCTAGGTTGTAAGATATTTCTCCCTGAATAAACATCTATTCGCCTATTTGTTTATCCCTGATCCTTATTTACCGCAATATCTGGTGTCAGAAGTGGGATTTACCTGGGTTTTTGCCCCCAGGCGCAGAAGCCCCTCCCTTCCCCCACCTTCCCCAGCGGACAGGGGTTTAACCAGGTGGACTCACCACAGCTTTGGGACATTTGCCTCTTCCTTACTGCAAAGGAGATCTTTGCCACTAAAGCAGACCTGAAGGCACTTACCGCTTAACATTTTTGCCCATTTCCTGCAGGACTTTGCATTCGCGCAAACCTCTCGAGACACCCGCCCGGCGGCACCCGCCCGACTTGCACGCGTTTCGTCTTGTGTTACAATCCCAAATCCCCTGTAACAAAATTCTGTGCCATAGTTTGTTAAGAACTTTTCGGGAACCGGGATCAGATGAGCCTGGGCAGCTAGGCACTATTTGATGACACACCTCCAGGCGTAGCTACCACAAGCTTGAGAAATACAACTAAAAGCATCAAAGTTCCAGGACAGCAGAATTAACCTAAGGTAATTGTAACATCCTTTGCAATTTAAGCTGATATAAAATCTGAGATAATTGTTCCTTAACTATAGCAGATAATTTTACTATGCAGAACTTTAGGAATTATTTTACTTCATATGTGAAGGGATTTTAGCAGAAGAAACTTAGGACTGGACCAATATATACTTTTATTTTGTAATAGCAATGGGTTTCATCATTAACATGATATTCTTAAAGAAATGGTTTGATTACAGCAAACAATAAGGAACTTGTACAAACCATGGGAGACTTAGTGACAAAGATTGAAACATTGAAAATGATGGAGATTCAAAACATAGAGACAAAGATTCGAAACATTGAAAATGATAGAATTCAAAGCATAGAAAATATAGAAAGAAAGGTTCAGAATATTGAAGATGGCATTGGCGAGCTGAAAGGTATAATTTAATGTAGATACCTCAATAACCAGAACAGAAACAATGCAATGCATTAACAAACCTAGCAAAAACAGCCCACTCCTGGTCCGGAGAAGCTACTAATAAGTTTAAAAAACTGGAATATCAGATAGAAAGACTAGATGACAGAATCTCTTCCCTGTCTGAGGATAATGGCAAGCTAGCGGATAGAACATTCTTTCTGGAAGGCAGTTTACACGCCATTCAGATAATATCTAAGGATGATAAGATTAAAAACATGGGAATCATTTGTAGTTGGAGAAAGTAAGAGCTGGCTAATGCAATGAAGTCTTTAGAAAATTATTTGATTCAAGAAGTTCAGACACTCAAAGAAACAATGGTGAATAGATTTCAGGCTTTAGAAGACCTTCAGTCTGATACATCAGAAGAAGAACTACAGGTAACGGGGCATGAAAAAGATTTAAAATTTTCCACACCATTTGGGTCAGGGGACTGAATTTATTCTGCTTCAGGAAGTCATATAGGTTCTGCTCCAGCATCTCAAAGACCAGGCAAGTATGGCTGCAGTGCAGGAAGCACTCATAGGCCCGCACAAAATTATACTCATCGGCGTTCTCAGTACTGAGCCTTGCTAAAATGCTCACTTCTATCTCATTATCCTTTTTCCAGGATGGGCCCTTAGCAATACAGTACTTTCTGGCCTTGAACTTGTGACTCCTGTCTCAAGCTTCAGAGTACCGAGCAAGGCATGTACCATCCCACTGGTTTTTAATTTTCACCAATTAAATATGAGATGGTACATTTCATTTCTTTATGTATACTTACTTGTTTTGAGGCAAGGACTTGGTTTGTAGGCAAGGCCAGCTTGGGTATTAGCAGTCATCTGTCCATATTCCAAGTGCTGCAAATATAAACTTGAACTACACATAGCTACCTAAATGCATGGGGCTTTTTGTAAAGTAAAAAATGATACATATTTAGGCTTAAATTTTGACAGGTTCAACAAAAGCTGGTGGGTATCTAAGACAAAGAATATGTTGTCAGTTTAGCAATGCAAATGGAAAGCATTCTAGTTGGAGGAGGGATGTATATGACAAATGTGGAAGACAACAATAACCCTATATTCACCCTGCTTACAATTTTTTTTTTTTTGTTTTACAGAGCATAATAATATTTTACTTTAGAGAAATGGAGACATTGGTGTTTGTTTGAAAGAAGGTAAGGAAACATTGAATAAATTGATTAATTTATAGAAACTACTTCCCTAAAAGCCATGAAAACTTCAAGTCAATGCTCACAATTCTTGAAAATTAATCCAGATTGCTGGGTTGTAGTTTATACCTTTAACACCAGTACTTTGGAAGCAGAGCAGAGCCAGAAGGATCTCCAAAGGTCAGCCTGTTGTACAGTGTAAGTTTCAAGACAGCCAGGGCATCCTATAGGAACCTTGTCTCGAGTGAAAAAACATAATGGTTGCATATACTTCTAACTTCAACATTGAGAGGCAGAATAGGTGGAATGAGAAACTTCATCTCCAAAATACCAAAAATAAGACAGCTTGTGAAGATAGGTTGAGCATTTGCAAGCATTTTCTGCTATTTCATGGGAGCAGGTTTCAGTTTCCAGCCCATGTGGTGGACTTACAACTGTCCTGATCTTCTATTCCAGGGAATCCAGCACTGACTTGTGGCTTCAGTGGTCACCAGGTTCACAAGTAAAACACTTAAATACATGTGGGAAAGAATCTCATAGTCTCGTAAGTTAGGGCTTTATATCAAACAACCAGGTAAACGGTATCACCCCAAACCTGTTTCTGTCCTCCATTCATTCTTTCATATATATGTCTGAGCTACCATCCACCACCACAGAAAAATTGGGAACATAAAAGCCGAGTATATGAGGTGATAAACAAATAGTTGTTACTCAGACAAACTTAAAACTTTGTGGCTCTTTTAATGATCAAAGCTGCACACCACTCAGCCATCCAGAATGGTTCTGAAAATATGGGACACCAGGGGGAGTTGAGTGATAATGTTGAAGTATCTCATATTCCAATTACTATTAAAGTAGAAGCATACCACCCATGTCTGTAGATGGAATAACACTAGCAGTCAGACTGCCTTTCAAAGGCAAGGATAATTGATCCTTCTAGAAGACCATGATATTAGAGCATTTCCCTTAAGTCAATATAAATGATGTGGATTTGCTACATAAAAAAATCTTTTTTTTTTTTTTTTTTTTTTTTTTGTTCTTAAACACTCAATTTCACTCATGGGAATTTAGGCACATGAGAACCATTGGAGTATAACAATTACATCTGTTTTTCCGTGAATTTAAGGCAATTTTAAAAGAATGATTAGTGAAACTATATTTTTACAATATATAAATAATACTCACTCTAATGCCTTCTTTATCCACTAGGAAAGGGGCAGGATCTACTGTATTTATACTAATGGGCAAAGAGGTGATCATGGGAATATTAGTGTAAATATTGTGTAATTTGAGTACTATATTGAAAGTAAAAAACTGGCTGTGTTTATACTTGCAATACAGATTCTGCTGAGTACATATTGTTTTGTCCAATTTTTGGGAATGGAATTTCATTAAGATTGTTGTTAACTTGGAGCAGGGCAATAATTCAGGGGTGTTTTACTACAGTATAAATTGGAGCAATCTTATTTACTACCAAAGATATTACACGCAGGGCTATAAATCAAGGATATTTTGCCACAGTAGGAATTATAATCGGAAGTTGAGCATGGTGACTGATACCTATAATCATAACCTGAACATGAGGTTGGAGTATCAGGACCCTGAGGGTATTTGTTGCCACATAGCAGAAGTCAAGCACGAAACAAAGTCATAATTGTTCTTTCTTGCTAGAAGTATTAGGGTGATCTTTTTTTCATTTTTTTTTTGTTTGGCATAATCTACATTTTTGGCAGTTTATCTCTGTGTAATAGCCCTGCCCATCTTAGCCCATAGTTTGTATTCAAGGGTGGTCTCCAACTCACAGATAACCCACTGCCCTCCTGTCTCCCAAAGTGCTATTTAAAAAATTGTGCCACCACCCGAGGCTTAATCTGCCTTTTATGTTCATTTAACCATTTGGCATTCTTATTATTTGTGGCTCCCATTACCATCCTTGCACCTTACTATAATCATATCTGGTATCATAAAAAAAGAAAGAGAGACAAGTCTCCATTAACTAGAAAAGAATTGTACACTCGAGTAGATTTTCTCAAAAAATGTAAAAAAGAGAGAATTCATAAACATAATCTGCACTTATAACAATATGAGGAACTATGTAAACTTCTTCATAGGCCTATGTATGATGTGCATATCACCTCTGACCCCATCATAGAGAAGCTGAACCTGTTCCAACAACATATGGCAACTTTGAGGCAAACAAGGTATGCTGCTGCATTCATTCCCCCATAAAATTTCATTGGATTTTATGTATCTCATAATAATTTTGATTGTTTTAAGAATTTAGGAAAGAACAGTTTGTCAATATTAATAGACAAATCATATTGTGTATGAAAAAATTTGAACTAACTTCTGATTCAAGTTTTGAAAAAGATGGAGGTGTGTGAATTTCAAAGTGTATTTTCTGTGTCATTGCAGAGTTTTGTGGCACTACATATAGTTGCTTTTGCAGGTAATGTGTATTTAGATTATGTACTTGTATTTATCAATTTGAAAAACCTGACAGCTTTTGCCTTAATTCTAAATAAGGGAGCCAGTTTGTACTAAGGGATGCTGGGGTAGGCATCAACTTCAGTTTTTGACCAGCCTTGTCACAGAGTGAGATTGGGGACAGGCAGGGCTACACAGGGGAAACCCTTTCTCCGAGTAAACAAACAGAAAAGGCACATACAGGGATAGAATAGGTGTGAAAGACAACCAACCATAATACAATATGGAATATATCTGTTTACTGTGTGTGGGGGGTTGATGTGTGTGTGTGTGTGTGTGTGTGTGTGTGTGTGTTACAGGGAGGAGAGACAGAAGCAGAGATAGACAGAGAATGAGCAATAGAGAGATCACGTGTCCAGCGTCAATTAAATTCCAATTGTCCATCTTATTTATCATGTTCACATTTATGAAAGTAGACTTTTCTGCCACTGAGACTTACGGATTCTCTCACCTATCCAGTGCTAACATGTAGTTGGACTTTCTTGTCAGATTTTCTTGGAACAATCCATCCCCAAATAATGACACAGACATTTCTAAATTATGAATGATTGGCCTTTAACCCAACCTTGTTCCCAACGATTTCCTATAACTTAACAAATGTCTATTAGCCTATTGTATATTATCCAGTATTCTCAGCTCCCACCTTGTCTTCTTGGCATGGGTCCAGGCCTGGATTCGTTCCCCTGAGTTTTTCTCTCAGCCCAGCAATCCTGCCTAACCATTCCTTTTGAGCAATTGGCCGTTTAACTTTTTTATTAAAACCAATTAAGTGCCTTAGGCAGTGCAAGGTAAAAAGCACCCTATTTTCACATAATGATCAAATGTCCCACAAGTTTAACATTTAATCATCCCCTTCTAGATTTAGCATTTTGCTTGATCTCAGGTCCTTCGTGTTTGTACTTTATTGAATGAGATACCTACTCAGGCCCTATTTTGCTTTGTTGGTAATAGAGGCTGAACTTAAATCTCGTAGTATCAGGAATTCTAGACACTAGCCATTAACCCATAATTATAGCCCATAATTTACTACTTTTTAATTTAGAAACAAAATCTACCCCAATTTTGTGTGAATTAGAAATGTAATAAAAATTAATTAATGTCTCTGAATGCATAGCACTAGCCATTTTAACTAAACTAATGCTTATTTATGTTAACAATATAAAATTTTCATGGAATATATATGTTTGTTTACTGTGTGTGTTTGTGTGTGTGGGTGTATGTGTGTGTGTATGTTCCGGGAAGAGAGAGACAGAAGCAGAGATAGACAGAGACAGAACAATAGAGGGGATCACGTGTCAAAGTCAATTCAATTCTAATTGTCCATCTTATTTATCAATTTCACATTTAAGAAGGTAGACTTTTCTGCCACTGAGACTTACAGATCTCTCTTCACTTTTCCAGTGCTAATATGTAGTTGGATACTGACTTTCTTGTCAGATTTTTGGAACAATCTGTCCCCTAATAATGACACAGACATTTCCAAATTATGAATGATTGGCCTTTAACTTAACCTTGTTCCCAACGATTTCCTATAACTTAACAAATGTCTATTAGCCTATTGTATATTATTCAGTATTCTCCAGCTCCCACCTTGTCTTCTTGGCATGGGTCCAGGCCTGGATTCGTTCCCCTGAGTTTTTCTCTCAGCCCAGAAGTCCTGCCATGTTGTACTACAGGGAAATATCAGACAACACTAAGCCCTGGCATTCAGGTATACAAGGGATCCCTGACTATTACCTTGGAAGCTTAATATGGTAAGGTACAAGACCAGAACTTGGCATGTGCTAGCACCTATGTAAATTGTCGTTTCCTCACAAACCAATCCTTATCTAGGACCCCACACACATTAAGATAGTTTAAGGTTCACAATGTATACAGACACCATTAGTCCAATTAAAGTGCATCTTTCAGTCAAACTATATTTGATTGAATAGAATTACCATGAGAAATAACTCCCTGTCCAATCCTTCTTTCTTCAGCCATATATAATCCACAATATTAACTTTACAGTGACCATTTAAACCAATAATTATGTTAATCATTGAAAACACTATTGTTTGTTCTAAGTCATTGATAACCAAATGTCTTTGATGTGTGGCTTTAGGTGGTATTCATGGGCAGGAAAGTAAGATCAGAGTACCCCAATAGGGAGTATTTTAACACTAAAATTGTTTAGAATGGATGGCTCCTGCAAATAATAGTGAAGTAATTGTTGTGTGATATCTAAAATTCAGTTAATAATTTCAGTGTCATGTTATCTGCTTCTGAAGCCTACTATTCCCACTGTGCTTACTCAACTGAGCTTATTTACAGTTCTATATCAGGCAATAGAAAATTGTGTTGCTATATCCAAATACCTAACACGGTCATCAGGGAGATACTTATTATACTCTCCTGAGTGAGAGGTACAATCTATCAAGGTGGAGAAGAATTGTACAAATCATGACAATAGACTCATGAGCCTAAGACTCTAACTATTGATGGGCAAGGAAGCCAAGAACAGACAGGAAGTGACAGCAGGCTACAAAACTTCAAGGCACTCACCCAATGGTCTACTATCTCCAGTTAGAGCCCAGCTCTGAAAGTCCACAAATTTATATGTGGTGATATATTATGTATGATTTGTCAAAGCTTGCCCGAGGATTCAAAAACCAAAGCCAGTCACAAGCTATTGCAATCAGCCAAAGGTGACACATACCTTTAATCCCAGCATCCATACCAGCTAGCCAGGCAGTGGTGGCACACGCTTTGGGTGGATTTCTGTGAGTTTGAAACCTCCCAGGGATACACTAGAGTGAATCAGTCTATAAGATTACCAGAGCTCATGCCTTTAATCCCAGCTCTAGAGAGGCATATAAAAAACAGAAACCCAATGTCAGATTTGGTCTCTAGGCACCCTGAGGAGAGGCAGCATTCTGAGGTTTGCTAGAGATCTTGCAGGGACAGGATCACCACCTTTTAGACTGAGGTAGAAGTAAGGGCTAGTGTCTTGGCTGCTTTGCTGCTCTGACCTTCAGCTTGATGCTTGAACCCCAATATCTGTCTCTGGGTTTTTATTTTTGGTGTTACAGTTACACACCTGGAAGTGTGCAGCAACACATGGAGGAGAGACCTTCCCACGTCCGAACTATGGTGTTCCACTCTTGTCCCCTCTGACTCACACGAGTATCTGGTGTCTATTAATCATCTGCAGGCTGTCCAGGGCATGGGCCTGGTCTTTATCGTCTACACTGAGGCCATTGGAAGCATGGAAGTGTCCCAGCTGTGGTCAGTTCTCTACTTCTTCATGCTGCTGATGATGCTGGGTATGGGGATCCTGCTTGGACACACAGTGGCCATGCTCACCCATCTGACAGACAGCAAGGTCTTCTCCAGCTACCAACCCAACGGCCATTGCAGGTGAGGACACCAGGCAGTGGAGGCTGGGCAACTATGGATGGCAAAATGCAAGACAATCAGTGGAGGGGGTCTTATTAGGGGCCACGTGCTGCTAAGACAACCCCAGAGGGGCTGCAGGGATGTAGCTGTGCTCCTGCAATGGTGATACTCAGCTCCACTTGGATCAGTTTTTCTAGGAGCTGTATGCACATGCAATATGCACCACAGAGACCCATTTTTTATTTCACCACCTTGCCACCCAGCCAGGATCATGAAAGCCCTCATGTGCCTCTGATGGCACTATGTCCATGATAGATAATGTCACTTCTGATCACATGTCCTAGTTATCATGTGGGAAGTATCCTCTTCCCCCGTCCCTCGAAGCTTGATAGCACTTGGTATTTTTTTTTCATAAATTGGGATACTGTGGTCCACTGTACAAATGCATGTAGCTCTCAATCCAGCACTTAATCATCTCCTGAGGGAGCAACCCGGTGTTTGACATAATATGGTATGGCAGTGGGAAGGGCTACTATGAATTCCAGAGTCACCATGCAAAGCCTTGGGAAGTCAGACGAAAACCTGGAAAGAGTCAAATATTGACTCTGCCATGTTGTACTACAGGGAGATATCAGACAACACTAAGCCCTGACATCCCGGTACACAAGGGATCCCTGATTACTACTTTGGAGGCTTAATCTGCTAAGGTTGATGACCAGACCCAAGCAAGTGATAGCAGCTATGTAAATTGTAATTTCCTCCCAAACCAATCCTCCTCTAGGACCCCACACCACATTTCAGTCCAATTCTCACAGTCTCAAGGTCTATGTTTTGGTATGTTCAGCATTCCTAGACTTTCAGCCATTATGATGTCCCCTAAAGTGCAACAACCTTACTGTTGTTGTTTTCCTGCATGAAATCCCCTGCAAAGCAGCCCTTAAAGCTGATGTGGGGACTCGCTCCTCCACAGCAAACCTAGGTATCTATGGCTCTTGTTGACATCTAATGTGGGATGACTCAGGGAGTCTCAGAGAGATGAGCTGCAATCTGGTGCTCCTGGTCAAGTGTGCCACATCAACTGTGCCATCGGCATAGAGTTCACCATAGAGGCTGGGAAATACTGGTTTGACATCTTCAATGACGCTGCAGGCACGCTGTCCCTGCTGCTCCGCATGGTGGTGGAGATCCTAGCTGTGTGCTAAGTGTATGGGCTAAAGAGGTAAGGAGACTCCAGAACCTGCCTGCTATAGAGGGCAGAGAATCTGTAGGGAAACATCCAGAAGAAAATCATCTTTCCTCTATGCGCATTTCAGTTTTAGACTACCAGAACTGGCAGTTTAGTCTCTGCCATCTGATCTCAGCTATCACTTACTTCCTCAGTTTACCTGTATCCAACAGTTTCTTTTTCTAAACGTTTCCTTTTTTTTTTTTTTTCCTTTCCCATGTTGTATCGTGGTGTGTTTGCCTGCTAGCCCTGCTCTATTTGTGGCTTTCTGGGATGGGACTCAGTCTCCAGGATTAGATTCTGTGATCTTCCACCATCAGAGCTTTTCAAGAAACCTGACTGGAGTCCAGTTTGAAAAGACAGCCCATGGACGTGTCAGTTTTTTTTACTTTGTTGCCCTGGCCAGCACTGGGATATGTTTTACCTCCCCGGTGATGGGATATATTTCTGGGGCCGATATTCCTAATTAGGGCAGCCTCCAAGCCTGGGCGTTATCATATCATAGGGGTATCTTGTGAAAACTGGACGAGTGCCTGAAGATGTTTTAGCGAGGGGCCTGGGTTGAAGTCCAACATCTCACATTCCTTGGTGTTCTGGGACTACATGCTGAGAACCACTGGTGGGGTGTTTGGATTTCCAATTTTCTGCCAAGCACCAGCAGCAGCATCAGCTGCAACAAGGAACCCTGGGGAAACTCATGCCCTCCACTCACCCAGCCCTGTTGAGTGAGGTCATATAAGGGGATTCAGAGGTTGTTTGGGTGTGATCTGGGTCAAAGAGCTGTGCCATGCCTTCCTCTACCTTAGATTTTTCTGATGGTTTTGGTTTAGGTAAAAACCAGCCATGACGCCTCTAAACGGCAGGCTGTCCATTGAGAAACACTCCCCACTGTCTCTTGAAGAAGTGCCAGGGTCCCATGACATACTGAGTCATCTCCAGTAAGTTAGGTATTGAGAATGGTGGCTCCCCCTTTCCCACAACCCTCGCAAGTATTCAGCCATGAAAAGGTTTGTGAACCAAAGAAAAGGCTTATAATTTGTGGCATTTCCAAACTGACTTATTTTATCCTCTACTCTTATGCACTCCCTCAGCTTATGACATTTTCAAGCTTTAAAAGATATGGTGACCAGTTTCTGGATCACCAAGGTTAAGAAGTTTAAATGGTCATCTAGTAAAAAATGCCAGTTTTCAGGGAGAACGGGACAGGCCAGGAAGTGGATGTTTCAGATTAGAATAAAGTCAAAGAGAGGCCAGGACCTCAGCTCTTGGGGTGACTGAAGAAGGGACACAGATATATACTAGAAGTGATGTAAAGCAATGGGGAGGAGGTAGGAACTCAGGGAATCTTGTACTTCTGCTGGTGACCCAAACAGCAGACAGGAGGAAGCTTTTGGCTCATTCAGGAGGCAACAGCACCACCTAGTGGCTGTCAGTAACAAAAGTCTCCTTGCTCTGCCTCAGCCAGCTAACTCCAAAGGGGAGGGGGTGGAGGGAGGAGGAGGGCATGGAGAGAGACAGGTAAGACAGAATTACTCTCATAGACCTTAATTGGCTTGACTCTATAGTTAGAAAACATACTGGGCAAAATGAAATTAAACATGTTCTACCCTAACATGTGCAGGATACCACAAGAAAAGAAAATAATGTACAGAAAGTGGACATGAGGCTCAGTGGTTCAGAAAACTAGCTGCTTTTCCAGAGGACATGGGTTCTATTCTCAGCACCCACAAGGCATGCTACAGCTACCTTTAACTCAACCTTCAGAGGATTTCTCTCTCTCTCTCTCTCTCTCTCTCTCTCTCTCTCTCTCTCTCTGTGTGTGTGTGTCTCTCTCTCTGTCGGTCTGTCTCACACACATACACAAACACACACAAACACACACGCACGCGCGCACACACACATGCATGTAAGCAAAACACCAATACATATGAAATAAAATTTTAAAAAGAAAATGGCAATGATGTATACAGAGTGCTCGTTGGGTAAAACTTGTATTTGCTTTTTTGAACCTTGTTTCAAGCAGTTGGCTACCTGGCACGCACAGGCTAGCTGATGTGATTATCTGAGGTTCAGCAGCTTGTTCTACGATTGAAGTCCATTACACATCAAGATAGAATAAGGTTCACAGTGTATACAGACACCATTAGTCTAATTTTTGCATATTTCAGTCGAACTACATTTGATTGAATAGAATTACCATGAGAAATAACTCCCTGTCTACTCCTTCTCTCTTCAGCCATAACTAATCCAATATTAACATTACAGTGACCATTTAAACCAATAATTATGTTAATCATTGAAAACATTATTGTTGTTTCTAAGTCATTGATTCCAATTGTCTTTGATGTGTTGCTTTCGGTGGTAGTCATGGGCAGGAAAGTGAGATCAGAGTACCCCAATAGGGAAGTATTTTAACACGGACATTGTTTAGAATTGATGGCTCCTGCTAATAATAGTGAAATAATTGTTGTGTGATATCTAATATTCAGTTAAAAATCTCAGAGTCATGTTATACTTATCTGTTTCTGAAGCCTACTATTCCCACTGTGCTTACTCCACTGAGCTTATTTACATTTATGTATCGTTCAATAAAAAATTGTGTTGCTATAACCAAATACCTAACGCGGTCATGAGGGAGGTACTTATTTTGCTCTCCTGAGTGAGAGGTACAATCTATCATGGTTGAGAAGGATTGTACAATTCATGACAATAGACTCATGAGCCTAAGACTCTAACTATTGATGGGCAAGGAAGCCAAGAACAGACAGGAAGTGACAGCGGGCTACAAAACTTCAAGGCACTCACCCAATGGTCTACTATCTCCAGTGAGAGCCCAGCTCTGAAGGTCCACAAATTTATATGTGGTGATATATTATGTATGATTTGTCAAAGCTTGCCCGAGGATTCAAAAAGCAAAGCCAGTCAAAAGCTATTGCAATCAGCCAAAGGTGACACATACCTTTAATCCCAGCATCCATACCAGCTAGCCAGGCAGTGGTGGCACACGCTTTGGGTGGATTTCTGTGAGTTTGAAACCCCCAGGGATACACTAGAGTGAATCAGTCTATAAGATTACCAGAGCTCATGCCTTTAATCCCAGCTCTAGAGAGGCATATAAAAAACAGAAACCCAATGTCTCAGGCTGCATTGTGAGATTTGGTCTCTAGGCACCCTGAGGAGAGGCAGCATTCTGAGGTTTGCTAGAGATCTTGCAGGGACAGGATCACCCCCTTTTAGACTGAGGTAGAAGTAAGTGCTAGTGTCTTGGCGGCTCTGCTGCTCTGACCTTCAGCTTGATGCTTGAACCCCAATATCTGTATCTGGGTTTTTATTTTTGGTGTTACAGTTACACACCTGGAAGTGTGCAGCAACACATGGAGGAGAGACCTTCCACGTCCAAACTATGGTGTTCCACTCTTGTCCCCTCTGACTCACACGAGTATCTGGTGTCTATTAATTATCTGCAGGCTGTCCAGGGCATGGGCCTGGTCTTTATCGTCTACACTGAGGCCATTAGAAGCAAGGGAAGTGTCCCAGCTGTGGTCAGTTCTCTACTTCTTCATGCTGCTGATGATGCTGGTATGGGGATCCTGCTTGGACACACAGTGGCCATGCTCACCCATCTGACAGACAGCAAGGTCTTCTCCAGCTACCAACCCAAGGCGGCCATTGCAGGTGAGGACACCAGGCAGTGGATGCTTGGCAACTATGGATGGCAAAATGCAAGACAATCAGTGGAGGGGGTCTTATTAGGGGCCACGTGCTGCTAAGACAACCCCAGAGGGGCTGCAGGGATGTAGCTGTGCTATGGTATTATGGTTATGGTTAGTGTTATGGTTAGGTGGAGGGTTCAGATTAGGGATGGTTAGGGTTAGCTTTAACGTGGGTGATAATGTGAGGTTTAGGGTTTGTGTTATGTTAGTGTTAGTCTTAGTGTTAGATTACAGTTTGGTTAGAGTCACGGATTGGGTTAGTGTTTGTACTAGCTTATGGTTATGCTTAGGGTTATTGTCAGTGTTAGCGTTAGGTTAGCGTTGGTGTTAGGTTAACGTTCAGTGTTAATTTTAGGTTTAGTGTTAAGTTTTGGCTGTGTGAAACATTTAGTTAGTGGTAGCATTATTGTTATGTTACGGTTAGAGTTAGGTTAGGGTTAGGTTTACAGTTTTTGTTAGGGTTAAATTTCAGTTTGATGTTAGTGTTAATGTTAGTTTAGGTTAGGGTTCGTGTTAGTATTTTGTTTTAATTGCAATACGTAAAGTGATACTGTTAATGCTAGTGTAATGGATAGTTCAGGGTCAGTTTAAGTGATAGTGGTATGTCTAGATTTATAGTGTTAGTTTTAGGTATAGGGTTAGTGGTTAAGATTATGGTAAGAATAAGGGTTATTGTTAAGTGTAGGGTTGGTTTATCGCCGTGGTTACACTATCTCTTAAGGTTATGGTTAGTTATATGGTTAGGGTTAGCTTTAGCATTATGGTGACCGTTAGTTTAGTATTTGGGTTAGGGTTTAGGTTAGGGTTAGGCTTCTTGTTATGGTTACCGTTCGATTTTGTTAGGGTTACAGTTAGTATTAGGGGTAGTGTTTCTTAGTTCGTTTAGGGATAAGGTCAAAGTTTGCATTGGTTTAGTAGTATGGTCAGATCAAGTGATACGGTTATGCTTTGTGTTAGGGTTAGGTTTATTATTAGTGTTAGTTTTAGTGTTAACTTTAGGTTAGGCCTAGGGTTAGAGTTAAGGTTATTGTTGGGTTATGGGTTAGGTGCTACTTTAGCGTTATTATTAGTGGTAGGGTTAGGTTTCAGGTTTTTTTTAGAGGTAAATTTAGGTTATAGTTTAGTTAGTGTTAATGTTATCGTTAGGGTTAGTGGTTAGAATGAGTGTTCTGTTTAGTGTTTGTGTTAGCACTATGTTTAGAGTTAGTGTTATGGTTAGGGTTAGTTTTATGGATTGGAATAGGTTTAGGTTAGGCTTATGATATGCTTAGGATTAGGGTTAATATTCGGGTTAGTGTTAGTGTTATGGTTATGGTTATTGTTATGGTTAGGAGGAGGGTTCAGAATAGGGATTGCTTAGTGTTATCGTTAGGGTTGGTGATAATGTGAGGTTTTGGGTATGAGTTTGTGTTAGTGTTAGTCTTAGCATTAGATTGTGGTTTGCTTAGAGTCACGGTTATGGTAAGTGCATGTGTTAGGTTTGGGTTAGGCTTAGGGTTCAGTGTTAGTGTTAGGATTGGTGTTAGGTAAAGGTTTGGGTTAGTTTTAGTTTTTGTGTTGGGTTTTGGCTGGGCATTACATTTAGTTAGTTGTAGTATTATGGTTACTTTTAGGGTTAGGATTAGCTTAGGGTTGGGGTTAGTGTTTATGTTAGGGTTAAGTTTCAGGGTTAGGTTAGGGTTAGTGTCAAGGATTGGAATAGTTTTAGGTTAAGGTTATGTTATGCTTAGGTTTAGTCTTAATATTAGTGTTAAGGTTAGTGTTATGGTTATGGTTAGTGTTACGGTTCGGTGGAGGGTTCAGATTAGGGATTGTTAGGGTTAGCTTTAAGGTTGGTGATCATGTGAGGTTTATGGTTTTAGTTGTGTTAGTGTTAGTCATAGTGATAGATTACGTTAGAGTCACGTTAGATTTGGTTAGAGTCACGGTTTGGGTTAGTGTTTGTCTTAGGTAATGGTTATGCTTAGGGTTATCGTCAGTGTTAGCTTTAGGTTAGGGTTGGTGTTAGGTTAACGTTTGTGTCAGTTTTAGATTTAGTGTTGGGTTTTGGCTGTGCGATACATTTAGTTAGTGGTAGCATTATTGCTATGTTTAGGGTTAGAGTTATGTTAGGGTTAGGTTTACAGTTTTTGTTAGGTTAAATTTCAGGTTGATGTTAGTGTTAATGTTAATTTAGGTTAGGGTTGGAGTTAGTGTTTTGCTTTAGTGTGCATTACGTGTATTGATGCTGTTAATGCTAGGGTAATGGATAGTTCAGGGTCTGTTTAAGTGATAGTGGTATGTCTAGATTTTAATGTTACTTTTAGGTTTAGGGTTAGTGCTTATGATTATGGTAAGCGTTAGGGTTAGTTGTAGGTGTAGGGTTGGGTTTAGCACCGTGGTTTCTCTTTCTGTTAGGTTTATGGCTAGTTTTATGGTTAGGGTTAGGTTTAGCATTATGGTGAGTGTTAACTTTAGGATTGGGGATAGGGTTAAGGTTAGGGTTAGGCTTCGTGCTAGGGTTAGTGTGAGGTTTATGACAGTGTTACAGTCAGTGTTAGGGGTAGCGTTTGTTAGTGTGTTCAGGGTTACAGTTAGAGTTTGCATTAGTTTTTGTCGTATGGTCAGGTCAAGTTATATGGTTACGCTTTGTGTTAGGGTTAGGTTAGTATTACGTTTATTATTAGTGTTAGTGTTAGTGTTAAGATTAGGTTAGGCTTAGGTTTAGGGTTAAGGTTATCGTTGGTTTTGGGTGTGTGTTACTTTAGCGTTAATGTTACGTTTCAGGTTTTTTTTTAAGTTAAAGTGGGGTTTATAGTTTAGTTAGTGTTAATGTTATCGTTAGGGTTAGTGGTTAGAATGAGTGTTCTGTTTAGTGTTTGTGTTAGCACTATGTTTAGAGTTAGTGTTATGGTTAGGGTTAGTTTTATGGATTGGAATAGGTTTAGGTTAGGCTTATGATATGCTTAGGATTAGGGTTAATATTCGTGGTAGCGTCAGTGTTATGGTTATGGTTATTGTTATGGTTAGGAGGAGGGTTCAGAATAGGGATTGCTTAGTGTTAGCGTTAGGACTGGTGATAATGTGAGGTTTTGAGATTGAGTTGGTGTTAGTGTTAGTCTTAGCATTAGATTGTGGTTTGCTTAGAGTCACGGTCATGGTAAGTACATGTGTTAGGTTTGGGTTAGGCTTAGGGTTCAGTGTTAATGTTAGGTTAGCATTGGTGTTAGGTTAAGGTTTGGGTTAGTTTTAGTTTTGGTGTTCGGTTTTGCCTGGTGTTACATTTAGTTAGTTGTAATATTATGGTTACTTTTAGGGTTAGGATTAGCTTAGTGTTGGGGTTAGTGTTTATGTTAGGGTTAAGTTTCAGGGGTAATGTTAGGGTTAATGTAACTTTAGGTTAGGGTTAGTGTCATGGATTGGAATAGGTTTAGGTTAAGGTTATGTTATGCTTAGCTTTAGTCTTAATATTTGTGTTAGGGTTAGTGTTATGGTTATGGTTAGTGTTACGCTTAGGTGGAGGGTTCAGATTAGGGATTGTTAGGGTAGCTTTAAGGTTGGTGATCATGTGAGGTTTAGGGTTTGAGTTGTGTTAGTGTTAGTCATAGTGTTAGATTACGTTAGATTGACGTTAGATTTGGTGAGAGTCACGGTTTGTGTTAGTGTTTGTCTTAGTTTATGGATATGCTTAGGGTTAACATCAAGTTAACGTTAGGTTATGGTTGGTGTTAGGTTAACGTTCGTGTCAGTTTTAGCTTTAGTGTTGGGTTTTGGCTGTGCGATACATTTAGTTAGTGGCAGCATTATTGCTATGTTTAGGGTTAGAGTTATGTTAGGGTTAGGTTTACAGTTTTTGTTAGGTTAACTTTCAGGTTGATGTTAGTGTTAATGTTAATTTAGGTTAGGGTTTGTGTTAGTGTTTTGCTTTAGTGTGCATTACGTATATTGATGCTGTTAATGCTAGGGGAAAGGATAGTTCAGGGTCTGTTTAAGTGATAGTGGTATGTCTAGATTTTACTGTTAGTTTTAGGGTTAGGGTTAGTGCTTATGATTATGGTAAGCGTTAGGGTTAGTGGTAGGTGTAGGGGTTGGGTTTAGCGCCATGGTTTCACTTTCTGTTAGGTTTATGGCTAGTTTTATGGTTAGGGTTAGGTTTAGCATTATGGTGAGCGTTACTTTAGCATTTGGGTTAGGGTTAAGGTTAGGGTTAGGCTTAGGTGCTAGGGTTAGTGTGAGGTTTATGACAGTGTTACAGTCAGTGTTAGGGGTAGCGTTTGTTAGTGGGTTTCGGGTTACGGTTAGAATTTGCATTAGTTTTTGTCCTATGGTCAGGGCAAGTGATACGGTTACGCTTTGTGTTAGGGTTAGGTTAGTATTATGTATATTATTAGTGTTAGTGTTAGTGTTAAGTTTAAGTTAGGCTTAGGGTTAGGGATAACGTTATCGTTGGTTTTGGGTGTGTGTGTTACTTTAGCGTTAATGTTAGGTTTCAGGTTTTTCTTTCAGAGTTAAAGTGGGGTTTATAGTTTAGTTAGTGTTAATGTTATCATTAGGGTTAGTGGTTAGAATGAGTGTTCTGTTTAGTGTTTGTGTTAGCACTATGTTTAGAGTTAGTGTTATGGTTAGGGTTAGTTTTATGGATTGGAATAGGTTTAGGTTAGGCTTATGATATGCGTAGGATTAGGGTTAATATTCGTGTTAGTGTTAGTGTTATGGTTATGGTTATTGTTATGGTTAGGAGGAGGGTTCAGAATAGGGATTGCTTAGTGTTAGCGTTAGGGTTGGTGATAATGTCAGGTTTTGGGTTTGAGTTTGTGTTAGTGTTATTCTTAGCATTAGATTGTGGTTTGCTTAGAGTCACGGTCATGGTAAGTGCATGTGTTAGGTTTGGGTTAGGCTTAGGGTCAGTGTTAATGTTAGGTTAGCATTGGTGTTAGGTTAAGGTTTGGGTTAGTTTTAGTTTTCGTGTTGGGTTTTGCCTGGTGTTACATTTAGTTAGTTGTAATATTATGGTTACTTTTAGGGTTAGGATTAGCTTAGGGTAGGGGTTAGTGTTTATGTTAGGGTTAAGTTTCAGGGTTAATGTTAGAGTTAATGTACCTTTAGGTGAGGGTTAGTGTCATGGATTGGAATAGGTTTAGGTTAAGGTTATGTTATGCTTAGCTTTAGTCTTAATATTAGTGTTAGGGTTAGTGTTATGGTTATGGTTAGTGATACGGTTAGGTGGAGGGTTCAGATTAGGGATTGTTAGGGTTAGCTTTAAGGTTGGTGATCATGTGAGGTTTAGGGTTTGAGTTGTGTTAGTGTTAGTCATAGTGTTAGATTACGTTAGAGTCACGTTAGATTTGGTTAGAGTCACGGTTTGGGTTAGTGTTTGTCTTAGGTTATGGTTATGCTTAGGGTTATCGTCATTTTTAGCGTTAGGTTAGGGTTGGTGTTAGGTTAACGTTAGTGTCAGTTTTAGGTTTTGTGTTGGGT
This sequence comes from Phodopus roborovskii, assembly GCF_943737965.1. NCBI lineage: Eukaryota > Metazoa > Chordata > Mammalia > Rodentia > Cricetidae > Phodopus > Phodopus roborovskii. The sequence goes on from NW_026126972.1 coordinate 27,337, forward strand.
TTTAGCTGTGCGATACATTTACTTAGTGGGAGCATTATTGTTATATTTAGGGTTAGAGTTAGGTTAGCGTTAGGTTTACAGTTTTTGTTAGGGTTAACTTTCAGGTTGATGTTAGTGTTAATGTTAATTTAGGTTAGGGTTAGAGTTAGTGTTTTGTTTAGTGTGAATTACCTATAATGATGCTGTTAATGCTAGGGGAATGGATAGCTCAGGGTCATTTTCAGTGATAGTGGTATGTCTAGATTTTACTGTTAGTTTTAGGGTTAGGGTTAGTGGTTATGATTATGGTAACCGTTAGTCTTAGTGGTAGGTGTAGGGGTTGGGTTTAACGCTGTGATTTCTCTTTCTGTTAGGTTTATGGCTAGTTTTATGGTTAGGGTTAGGTTGAGCATTATGGTGAGAGTTACTTTAGGATTTGGGTTAGGGTTAACGTTAGGGTTAGGCTTCGTGCTAGGGTTAGTGTGAGGTTTATGACAGGATTACAGTCAGTGTTAGGGGTAGCGTTTGTTAGTGGGTTTAGGGTTACGGTTAGAGTTTGCATTAGTTTTTGACTTATGGTCAGGTCAAGTGAACGGTTACGGTTTGTGTTAGGGTTAGGTTAATATTACGTTTATTATTAGTGTTAGTGTTAGTGTTAAGTTTAGGTTAGGCTTAGGGTTAGGGTTAAGGTTATCGTTGGTTTTGGGTGTGTGATACTTTAGCGTTAATGTTAAGTTTCAGGTTTTTTTTAGAGTTTAAGTGGGGTTTATAGTTTACTTGGTGTTAATCTTATCGTTAGGTTTAGTGGTTAAAATGAGTGTTCTGTTTAGTGTTTGTGTTAGCACTATGTTTAGACTTAGTGTTATGGTTAGGGTAGTTTTATGGATTGGAATAGGTTTAGGTTAGGCTTATGATATGCTTAGGATTAGGGTTAATATTCGTGGTAGCGTCAGTGTTATGGTTATGGTTATTGTTATGGTTAGGGAGGAGGGTTCAGAATAGGGATTGCTTAGTGTTAGCGTTAGGGTTGGTGATAATGTGAGGTTTTGGGTTTGAGTTTGTGTTAGTGTTAGCATTAGATTGTGGTTTGCTTAGAGGACGGTTATGGTAAGTGCATGTGTTAGGTTTGGGTTAGGCTTAGGGTCAGTGTTAATTTTAGGTTAGCATTGGTGTTAGGTTAAGGTTTGGGTTAGTTTTAGTTTTCGTGTTGGGTTTTGCCTGGCGTTACATTTAGTTAGTTGTAATATTATGGTTACTTTTAGGGTTCGGATTAGCTTAGGGTTGGGGTTAGTGTTTATGTTAGGGTTAAGTTTCAGGGGTAATGTTAGGGTTAATGTAACTTTAGGTTAGGGTTAGTGTCATGGATTGGAATAGGTTTAGGTTAAGGTTATGTTATGCTTAGCTTTAGTCTTAATGTTAGTGTTAGCGTTAGTGTTATGGTTATGGTTAGTGTTACGGTTCGGGTGGAGGGTTCAGATTAGGGATTGTTAGGGTTAGCTTTAAGGTTGGTGATCATGTGAGGTTTAGGGTTTGAGTTGTGTTAGTGTTAGTCATAGTGTTAGATTACGTTAGAGTCACGTTAGATTTGGTTAGAGTCACGGTTTGGGTTAGTGTTTGTCTTAGGTTATGGTTATGCTTAGGGTTATCGTCATTTTTAGCGTTAGGTTAGGGTTGGTGTTAGGTTAACGTTCGTGTCAGTTTTAGGTTTTGTGTTGGGTTTTAGCTGTGCGATACATTTACTTAGTGGGAGCATTATTGTTATATTTAGGGTTAGAGTTAGGTTAGCGTTAGGTTTACAGTTTTTGTTAGGGTTAACTTTCAGGTTGATGTTAGTGTTAATGTTAATTTAGGTTAGGGTTAGAGTTAGTGTTTTGTTTAGTGTGAATTACCTATAATGATGCTGTTAATGCTAGGGGGAATGGATAGCTCAGGGTCATTTTCAGTGATAGTGGTATGTCTAGATTTTACTGTTAGTTTTAGGGTTAGGGTTAGTGGTTATGATTATGGTAACTGTTAGTCTTAGTGGTAGGTGTAGGGTTGGGTTTAACGCCGTGGTTTCACTTTCTGTTAGGTTTATGGCTAGTTTTATGGTTAGGGTTAGGTTGAGCATTATGGTGAGCGTTACTTTAGGATTTGGGTTAGGGTTATCGTTAGGGTTAGGCTTCGTGCTAGGGTTAGTGTGAGGGTTATGACAGGGTTACAGTCAGTGTTAGGGGGTAGCGTTTGTTAGTGGGTTTAGGGTTACGGTTAGAGTTTGCATTAGTTTTTGTCGTATGGTCAGTGAAGTGGTACGGTTACGCTTTGTGTTAGGGTTAGGTTAGTATTACGTTTATTATTAGTGTTAGTGTTAGTGTTAAGTTTAGGTTAGGCTTAGGGTTAGGGTTAAGGTTATCGTTGGGTTTGGGTGTGTTACTTTAGCGTTAATGTTATGTTTCAGGTTTTTTTTTAGAGTTTAAGTGGGGTTTATAGTTTACTTGGTGTTAATTTTATCGTTAGGGTTAGTGGTTAGAATGAGTGTTCTGTTTAGTGTTTGTGTTAGCACTATGTTTAGAGTTAGTGTTATGGTTAGGGTTAGTTTTATGGATTGGAATAGGTTTAGGTTAGGCTTATGATATGTGTAGGATTAGGGTTAATATTCGTGGTAGCGTCAGTGTTATGGTTATGGTTATTGTTATGGTTAGGAGGAGGGTTCAGAATAGGGATTGCTTAGTGTTAGCGTTAGGGCTGGTGATAATGTGAGGTTTTGGGTTTGAGTTTGTGTTAGTGTTAGCATTAGATTGTGGTTTGCTTAGAGTCACGGTCATGGTAAGTGCATGTGTTAGGTTTGGGTTAGGCTTAGTGTCAGTGTTAATGTTAGGTTAGCATTGGTGTTAGGTTAAGGTTTGGGTTAGTTTTAGTTTTCGTGTTGGGTTTTGCCTGGTGTTACATTTAGTTAGTTGTAATATTATGGTTACTTTTAGTGTTAGGATTAGCTTAGGGTTGGGGTTAGTGTTTATGTTAGGGTTAAGTTTCAGGGGTAATGTTAGGGTTAATGTAACTTTAGGTTAGGGTTAGTGTCATGGATTGGAATAGGTTTAGGTTAAGGTTATGTTATGCTTAGCTTTAGTCTTAATATTTGTGTTAGGGTTAGTGTTATGGTTATGGTTAGTGTTACGGTTAGGTGGAGGGTTCAGATTAGGGATTGTTAGGGTAGCTTTAAGGTTGGTGATCATGTGAGGTGTAGGGTTTGAGTTGTGTTAGTGTTAGTCATAGTGTTAGATTACGTTGGATTCACGTTAGATTTGGTTAGAGTCACGGTTTGTGTTAGTGTTTGTCTTAGTTTATGGTTATGCTTAGGGTTATCTTCAAGTTAACGTTAGGTTAGGGTTGGTGTTAGGTTAACGTTAGAGTGTCAGTTTTAGGTTTATTGTTGGGTTTGGCTGTGCGATACATTTAGTTAGTGGTAGCATTATTGCTATGTTTAGGGTTAGAGTTATGTTAGGGTTAGGTTTACAGTTTTTGTTAGGTTAACTTTCAGGTTGATGTTAGTGTTAATGTTAATTTAGGTTAGGGTTAGAGTTAGTGTTTTGCTTTAGTGTGCATTACGTATATTGATGCTGTTAATGCTAGGGGAATGGATAGTTCAGGGTCTGTTTAAGTGATAGTGGTATGTCTAGATTTTACTGTTAGTTTTAGGGTTAGGGTTAGTGCTTATGATTATGGTAAGCGTTAGGGTTAGTGGTAGGTGTAGGGTTGGGTTTAGCGCCGTGGTTTCACTTTCTGTTAGGTTTATGGCGAGTTTTATGGTTAGGGTTAGGTTTAGCATTATGGTGAGCGTTACTTTAGCATTTGGGTTAGGGTTAAGGTTAGGGTTAGGCTTCGTGCTAGGGTTAGTGTGAGGTTTATGACAGTGTTACAGTCAGTGTTAGGGGTAGCGTTTGTTAGTGGGTTTCTGGTTACGGTTAGAATTTGCATTAGTTTTTGTCGTATGGTCAGGGCAAATGATACGGTTACGCTTTGTGTTAGGGTTAGGTTAGTATTATGTATATTATTAGTGTTAGTGTTAGTGTTAAGATTAGGTTAGGCTTAGAGTTAGGTTTAAGGTTATCGTTGGTTTTGGGTGTGTGATACTTTAGCGTTAATGTTAGGTTTCAGGTTTTTTTTTTAAAGTTAAAGTGGGGTTTATAGTTTAGTTAGTGTTAATGTTATCGTTAGGGTTAGTGGTTAGAATGAGTGTTCTGTTTAGTGTTTGTGTTAGCACTATGTTTAGAGTTAGTGTTATGGTTAGGGTTAGTTTTATGGATTGGAATAGGTTTAGGTTAGGCTTATGATATGCTTAGGTTTAGGGTTAATATTCGTGGTAGCGTCAGTGTTATGGTTATGGTTATTGTTATGGTTAGGAGGAGGGTTCAGAATAGGGATTGCTTAGTGTTAGAGTTAGGGTTGGTGATAATGTGAGGTTTTGGGTTTGAGTTTGTGTTCGTGTTAGTCTTAGTATTAGATTGTGGTTTGCTTAGAGTCACGGTCATGGTAAGTGCATGTGTTAGGTTTGGGTTAGGCTTAGTGTTCAGTGTTAATGTTAGGTTAGCATTGGTGTTAGGTTAAGGTTTGGGTTAGTTTTAGTTTTCGTGTTGGGTTTTGCCTGGTGTTACATTTAGTTAGTTGTAATATTATGGTTACTTTTAGGGTTAGGATTAGCTTAGGGTTGGGGTTAGTGTTTATGTTAGGGTTAAGTTTCAGGGGTAATGTTAGGTTTAATGTAACTTTAGGTAAGGGTTAGTGTCATGGATTGGTATAGGTTTAGGTTAAGGTTATGCTTAGCTTTAGTCTTAATATTTTTATTAGGGTTAGTGTTATGGTTATGGTTAGTGTTACGGTTAGGTGGAGGGTTCAGATTAGGTATTGTTAGGGTTAGCTTTAAGGTTGGTGATCATGTGAGCTTTAGGGTTTGAGTTGTGTTAGTGTTAGTCATAGTGTGAGATTACGTTAGAGTCACGTTATATTTCGTTAGAGTCACGGTTTGGGTTAGTGTTTGTCTTAGGTTAAGGTTATGCTTAGGGTTATCATCAGGTTACCATTAGGTGAGGGTTGGTGTTAGGTTAACGTTCGTGTCAGTTTTAGGTTTAGTGTTGGGTTTTGGCTGTGCGATACATTTAGTTAGTGGTAGCATTATTGCTATGTTCAGGGTTAGAGTTAGGTTAGGGTTAGGTTTACAGTTTTTGTTAGGTTAACTTTCAGGTTGATGTTAATGTTAATTTAGGTTAGGGTTAGAGTTAGTGTTTTGCTTTAGTGTGCATTACGTATATTGATGCTGTTAATGCTAGGGGAAAGGATAGTTCAGGGTCTGTTTAAGTGATAGTGGTATGTCTAGATTTTACTGTTAGTTTTAGGGTTAGGGTTAGTGCTTATGATTATGGTAAGCGTTAGGGTTAGTGGTAGGTGTAGGGTTGGGCTTAGCGCCGTGGTTTCACTTTCTGTTAGGTTTATGGCTAGTTTTATGGTTAGGGTTAGGTTTAGCATTATGGTGAGCGTTACTTTAGCATTTGGGTTAGGGTTAAGGTTAGGGTTAGGCTTCGTGCTAGGGTTAGTGTGAGGTTTATGACAGTGTTACAGTCAGTGTTAGGGGTAGCGTTTGTTAGTGTGTTTCGGTTACGGTTAGAATTTGCATTAGTTTTTGTTGTATGGTCAGGGCAAGTGATAACGGTTACGCTTTGTGTTAGGGTTAGGTTAGTATTATGTATATTATTAGTGTTAGTGTTAGTGTTAAGTTTAAGTTAGGCTTAGGGTTAGGGTTAACGTTATCGTTGGTTTTGGGTGTGTGGTACTTTAGCGTTAATGTTAGGTTTCAGGTTTTTCTTTCAGAGTTAAAGTGGGGTTTATAGTTTAGTTAGTGTTAATGTTATCATTAGGGTTAGTGGTTAGAATGAGTGTTCTGTTTAGTGTTTGTGTTAGCACTATGTTTAGAGTTAGTGTTATGGTTAGGGTTAGTTTTATGGATTGGAATAGGTTTAGGTTAGGCTTATGATATACGTAGAATTAGGGTTAATATTCGTGTTAGTGTTAGTGTTATGGTTATGATTATTGTTATGGTTAGGAGGAGGGTTCAGAATAGGGATTGCTTAGTGTTAGCGTTAGGGTTGGTGATAATGTCAGGTTTTGGGTTTGAGTTTGTGTTAGTGTTATTCTTAGCATTAGATTGTGGTTTGCTTAGAGTCACGGTCATGGTAAGTGCATGTGTTAGGTTTGGGTTAGGCTTAGAGTCAGTGTTAATGTTAGGTTAGCATTGGTGTTAGGTTAAGGTTTGGGTTAGTTTTAGTTTCGTGTTGGGTTTTGCCTGGCGTTACATTTAGTTAGTTGTAATATTATGCTTACTTTTAGGGTTAGGATTAGCTTAGGGTTGGGGTTAGTGTTTATGTTAGGGTTAAGTTTCAGGGTTAAGTTTAGAGTTAATGTACCTTTAGGTGAGGGTTAGTGTCATGGATTGGAATAGGTTTAGGTTAAGGTTATGTTATGCTTAGCTATAGTCTTAATATTAGTGTTAGGGTTAGTGTTATGGTTATGGTTAGTGTTACGGTTAGGTGGAGGGTTCAGATTAGTGATTGTTAGAGTTAGCTTTAAGGTTGGTGATCATGTGAGGTTTAGGGTTTGAGTTGTGTTAGTGTTAGTCATAGTGTTACATTAAGGTTAGAGTCACGTTAGATTTGGTTAGAGTCACGGTTCGGGTTAGTGTTTTTCTTAGTTTATGGTTATGCTTAGGTTTATCGTCAGGTTAGCGTTAGGTTAGGGTTAGTGTTAGGTTAACGTCGTGTCAGTTTTCGGTTTAGTGTTGGGTTTTAGCTGTGCAATACATTTACTTAGTGGGAGCATTATTGTTATGTTTAGGGTTAGAGTTAGGTTAGGGTTAGGTTTACAGTTTTTGTTAGGGTTAACTTTCAGGTTGATGTTAGTGTTAATGTTAGTTTAGGTTAGGGTTAGTGTTAGTGTTTTGTTTAGTGTGAATTACCTATAATGATGCTGTTAATGCTAGGGGAATGGATAGTTCAGGGTCATTTTCAGTGATAGTGGTATGTCTAGATTTTACTGTTAGTTTTAGGGTTAGGGTTAGTGGTTATGATTATGGTAACCGTTAGTCTTAGTGGTAGGTGTAGGGTTGGGTTTAACGCTGTGATTTCTCTTTCTGTTAGGTTTATGGCTAGTTTTATGGTTAGGATTAGGTTGAGCATTATTGTGAGCCTTACTTTAGCATTTGGGTTAGGGTTAATGTTAGGGTTAGGCTTCGTGCTAGGGTTAGTGTGAGGTTTATGACAGTGTTACAGTCAGTGTTAGGGGTAGCGTTTGTTAGTGGGTTTCGGGTTACGGTTAGAATTTGCATTAGTTTTTGTCCTATGGTCAGGGCAAGTGATACGGTTACGCTTTGTGTTAGGGTTAGGTTAGTATTATGTATATTATTAGTGTTAGTGTTAGTGTTAAGTTTAAGTTAGGCTTAGGGTTAGGGTTAACGTTATCGTTGGTTTTGGGTGTGTGTTACTTTAGCGTTAATGTTAGGTTTCAGGTTTTTCTTTCAGAGTTAAAGTGGGGTTTATAGTTTAGTTAGTGTTAATGTTATCATTAGGGTTAGTGGTTAGAATGAGTGTTCTGTTTAGTGTTTGTGTTAGCACTATGTTTAGAGTTAGTGTTATGGTTAGGGTTAGTTTTATGGATTGGAATAGGTTTAGGTTAGGCTTATGATATACGTAGGATTAGGGTTAATATTCGTGTTAGTGTTAGTGTTATGGTTATGATTATTGTTATGGTTAGGAGGAGGGTTCAGAATAGGGATTGCTTAGTGTTAGCGTTAGGGTTGGTGATAATGTCAGGTTTTGGGTTTGAGTTTGTGTTAGTGTTATTCTTAGCATTAGATTGTGGTTTGCTTAGAGTCACGGTCATGGTAAGTGCATGTGTTAGGTTTGGGTTAGGCTTAGGGTCAGTGTTAATGTTAGGTTAGCATTGGTGTTAGGTTAAGGTTTGGGTTAGTTTTAGTTTTTGTGTTGGGTTTTGCCTGGTGTTACATTTAGTTAGTTGTAATATTATGGTTACTTTTAGGGTTAGGATTAGCTTAGGGTTGGGGTTAGTGTTTAAGTTAGGGTTAAGTTTCAGGGTTAATGTTAGAGTTAATGTACCTTTAGGTGAGGGTTAGTGTCATGGATTGGAATAGGTTTAGGTTAAGGTTATGTTATGCTTAGCTTTAGTCTTAATATTAGTGTTAGGGTTAGTGTTATGGTTATGGTTAGTGTTACAGTTAGGTGGAGGGTTCAGATTAGTGATTGTTAGGGTTAGCTTTAAGGTTGGTGATCATGTGAGGTTTAGGGTTTGAGTTGTATTAGTGTTAGTCATAGTGTTAGATTAAGGTTAGAGTCACGTTAGATTTGGTTAGAGTCACGGTTTGGGTTAGTGTTTTTCTTAGTTTATGGTTATGCTTAGGGTTATCTTCAAGTTAACGTTAGATTAGGGTTGGTGTTAGGTTAACGTTCGTGTCAGTTTTAGGTTTATTGTTGGGTTTGGCTGTGCGATACATTTAGTTAGTGGTAGCATTATTGCTATGTTTAGGGTTAGAGTTAGTTTAGGGTTAGGTTTACAGTTTTTGTTAGGTTAACTTTCAGGTTGATGTTAGTGTTAATGTTAATTTAGGTTAGGGTTAGAGTTAGTGTTTTGCTTTAGTGTGCATTACGTATATTGATGCTGTTAATGCTAGGGGAATGGGTAGTTCAGGGTCTGTTTAAGTGATAGTGGTATGTCTAGATTTTACTGTTAGTTTTAGGGTTAGGGTTAGTGCTTATGATTATGGTAAGCGTTAGGGTTAGTGGTAGGTGTAGGGTTGGGTTTAGCGCCGTGGTTTCACTTTCTGTTAGGTTTATGGCTAGTTTTATGGTTAGGGTTAGGTTTAGCATTATGGTGAGCGTTACTTTAGCATTTGGGTTAGGGTTAAGGTTAGGGTTAGGCTTCGTGCTAGGGTTAGTGTGAGGTTTATGACAGTATTACAGTCAGTGTTAGGGGTAGCGTTTGTTAGTGGGTTTCTGGTTACGGTTAGAATTTGCATTAGTTTTTGTCGTATGGTCAGGGCAAGTGATACGGTTACGGTTTGTGTTAGGGTTAGGTTAGTATTACGTTTATTATTAGTGTTAGTTTTAGTGTTAAGTTTAGGTTAGGCTTAGGGTTAGGGGTTAAAGTTATCGTTGGGTTTGGGTGTGTGTTACTTTAGCGTTAATGTTACGTTTCAGGTTTTTTTTTAGAGTTTAAGTGGGGTTTATAGTTTACTTGGTGTTTATCTTATCGTTAGGTTTAGTGGTTAAAATGAGTGTTCTGTTTAGTGTTTGTGTTAGCACTATGTTTAGAGTTAGTGTTATGGTTAGGGTTAGTTTTATGGATTGGAATAGGTTTAGGTTAGGCTTATGATATGTGTAGGATTAGGGTTAATATTCGTGGTAGCGTCAGTGTTATGGTTATGGTTATTGTTATGGTTAGGAGGAGGGTTCAGAATAGGGATTGCTTAGTGTTAGCGTTAGGGCTGGTGATAATGTGAGGTTTTGGGTTTGAGTTTGTGTTAGTGTTAGCAGTAGATTGTGGTTTGCTTAGAGTCACGGTCATGGTAAGTGCATGTGTTAGGTTTGGGTTAGGCTTAGGGTCAGTGTTAATGTTAGGTTAGCATTGGTGTTAGGTTAAGGTTTGGGTTAGTTTTAGTTTTCGTGTTGGGTTTTGCCTGGTGTTACATTTAGTTAGTTGTAATATTATGCTTACTTTTAGGGTTAGGATTAGCTTAGGGTTGGGGTTAGTGTTTATGTTAGGGTTAAGTTTCAGGGGTAATGTTAGGGTTAATGTAACTTTAGGTTAGGGTTAGTGTCATGGATTGGAATAGGTTTAGGTTAAGGTTATGTTATGCTTAGGTTTAGTGTTAATATTAGTGTTAGGGTTAGTGTTATGGTTATGGTTAGTGTTACGGTTAGGTGGAGGGTTCAGATTAGGGATTGTTAGGGTAGCTTTAAGGTTGGTGATCATGTGAGGTTTAGGGGTTGAGTTGTATTAGTGTTAGTCATAGTGTTAGATTACGTTAGAGTCACGTTAGATTTGGTTAGAGTCACGGTTTGGGTTAGTGTTTTTCTTAGTTTATGGTTATGCTTAGGGTTATCTTCAGGTTAACGTTAGGTTAGGGTTGGTGTTAGGTTAACATTCGTGTCAGTTTTAGGTTTGTATTTTTCAATAATTAAATATGAGATGGTTACATTTAATTCTCTTTATGTATACTTATTTGTTTTGAGGCAGGGTCTTGCTTTGTAGGCAAGCCCACTTGAAGGTATTAGCAGTCATCTGTCCATACTTCCAAGTGCTGCAATTATAAACTTGCATAGAGAAATGTGAGGCATTGGTGTTTGTTTGACAGACGGGGTAAGGAAACATTGAATAAATTGATTAATTTGAAAACTGCTTCAATTATAAACTTGCACTACACATAGCTACCTAAATGCATGGGGCTTTTTTTGTTTTTTTTGTTTTTTTTTTTTTTTTTTTTTGCATATAGAGTATTTTTTATTTAATTTTATATAACAAAGTCCAATTAAATGAAAACAAACATTTATACACAATATTTGGGAATTTGGGCGTCGTTCTTTCCAAACTACTTCCTGCTGGTAAGGGGCGCTGTCTTGGGGGATTTGAAGAAGATTCAGATATCCTAGCTGTAGTCTGTAGGGCTGTTTTGTCCAGCTGTTTGGAATGTAGGATCAGCCTGTACTCTGTTTCAGGCAGTCTGGTGTGATCAAACCACATTAGTCTGGAAGGAATCCACATCTTTTCATTTTCTGTGGAAACAAAAATAGAAATACTTTTCCCCAGTAACTTGTTCTTCAACTTAAATTTTGGAGTCAAAGCATTTTTTTTTATTATTATTATTTTACATATAGATCCCAGTTCCCTCTCCCTCCCTCGCTCCCTCCCCCCAAGCCCTCCCTCCATCCTTCCCTCCCTTTTGCCCTCTCTACCCTCTCGCATGGGACTTTTTTTGTAAAAGTAAAAAATTATATATGTTTAGGCTTATATTTTGTCATGTTCAAAAAACAGCTGGTAGTTTTCTAAGACAGAGGAATAGGTTGTCAGTTTAGCATTGCAAATGGAAAGCATTCTAGTTGGAGGAGGGATATATATGACAAATGTGGAAGGCAGTTACCCTATCACCCTGCTTACAATTTTTTTCTTTTGTTTTACAGAGCATAATAATATTTTACTTCAGAGAAATGGGAGGCATTGGTGTTTGTTTGAAAGAGGGGTAAGGAAACATTGAATAAATTGATTAATTTGAAAACTGCTTCCCTCAAAGCCATGAAAACCTCAATTCACTCCCTCACAATTCTTGAAAATTTATCCAGATTGCTGGGTTGTGGATTATGCCTTTAACACCAGTACTTTGGAAGCAGAGTCAGAGGCAGAAAGATCTTCAAAGGCCAGCCTGTTCTACAGAGTAAGTTTCAAGACAGCCAGGGCATCATATAGGAACCTTGTCTCGAGTGAAAAAACATAATGTTTGCATATACTTCTAACTTCAACATTGAGAGGCAGAGATAGGTGGACTGAGAAACTCCATCTCCAAAATACGTAAAAATAAGACAGCAGCTTAAGATACATTGTTCAATTGCATGCCTTTTCTGCTCTTGAATAAGAGCAGGTTTCAGTTTCTAGCCCATGTGGTGGACTATAACTGTACTGAACTGCTATTTCAGGGAAACCAGCACTGACTTGTGACTTCAGTGGTCACCAGATTCACAAGCAACACACTTAAATACATGAAGGAAAGAATCTCATAGTCTTGTAAGTTAGGCTTTATATCAAAAACCCAGGTAGACAGTATCACCCCAAACTTGATTTCTGTCCTCCATTCCTTCTTCATATATATGTCTGATCTACCATCCACCACCAGAGAATAAATGGGTACATAAGAGCCGAGTATATGTAGTGATACAAATAGTTGTTACCAGACAAATTTAAAACTTTGTGGCTCCTTTAATGATCAAACCTGTGTACCACTCAGCCATCCAGGATGATTCTGAAAATATGGGACACTAGGGAGAGCTGAATGATAATGTTGAGGTATCTCATGTTCCATTACTAGTAAAGTAGAATCATACCACCCATGTCTGTAAATGGAATAATACCAATAGTCAGACTGCCTTTCAAAGGTAAGGATAATTGATCCTTCAAGAAGACCATGACATTAGACCATTTTCCTTAAGTTAATATGATTGATGTAGATGTGCTACATGAAAAATCCTTTTTTTTTTCTTAAACACTCAAGTTCACTCATGTGAATTTAGGCACATGAGAACCTTTGGAGTATACTAATCACATCTGTTTTCTCTGAATATAAGGCAGTTTTTAAACAATGATTAGTGAAACTATATTTTTACAATATATAAATAATATTCACTCTACTTCATTCTTTATCCACCAGGAATGGGGCAGGATCTACTGTATTCATAGTAATGGGAAAAGAGGTGATCATGGGAATATTAGTGTAAGTATTGTGTAATTTGAGTACTGTATTGACAGTGAAAAACTGGCTGTGTTTATACTTGCAATATAGATTGTGCTGAGTACATATTGCTTTTGTCCCATTTGTGGGGATGGAATTTCATTAAGATTGTTGTTAACTTGGAGCAGGGCAATAATTCAGGTGTGTTTTACTACAGTATAAATTGGAGCAATCTGTATTTACTACCAAAGATATTACACGCAGGGCTATAAGTCAGGAATATTTTACTACAGTAGGAATTGTAAAAGGGAGTTGAGCATGGTGACTGATACCTGTAATCTTAACCTGAAAAGGAGGTTGGAGTATCGGGACTCTAGTTATTTTTTTACCACATAGGAGAAGTCAAGCACGAAACAAAGTCATAATTGTTCTTTCTTGCTAGAAGTATTAGGTGATCCTTTTTTCATTTTTTTTCTGTTTGGCATAACCTACATTTTTGGCAGTTTATCTCTGTGTAATAGCTCTGCCCATCTTAGCCCATAGTTTGTATTCAAGGGTGGTCTCCAACTCACAGATAACCACTGCACTTCTGTCTCCCAAGTGCTACAATTAAAAAATTGTGACACCACCCGAGGCTTAAACTGCCTTGTAGGTCAATTTAACCATTTGGCATTCCTATTATTTTGTAGTTCCATTACCATCCTTGCACCTTACTATAATCATATCTGGTTTCATTAAAAAAAAAAAACAGACAAGTGTCCATTAACTAGAAAAGAATTGTACACTCATGTAGAATTCCTCAAAAAATGTAAAACAGACAGAATTCATAAACATAAACTACTCTTATAACAATATGAAGAACTATGTAAACTTCTTCATAGGCCTATATATGATTCGCATATCACCTCTGACCCCACCGTAGAGAAGCTGAACCTGTTCCAACAACATGTGGCAACTTTGAGGCAAACAAAGGTATGCTGCTGCATTCATTCCCGCATGAAATTTCATTGGACTTTTATGTATCTCATAACAATTTTGATTGTTTTAAGAATTTAGGAATTAACAGTTTGTCAATATTAATAACAAATCATATTGTGTATGAGAAAATTGGAACTAACTTCAGATTCAAGTTTTGAAAAAGATGGAATGTGTCAATTTCAAAGAGTATTTTCTGTGTCATTGCAGAGTATCGTGGCACTACATACATTGCTTTTGCAGGTAATATGTGTTCAGATTATGCAGTATCAATTCACTTGTATTTATCAATTTGAAAAACCTGACAGCTTTTGCCTTAATTCTAAATAAGGAGCCAGTTTGTATTAAGGGATGCTGAGGTAGGCATCACTTCAGTTTTAGACTAGCCTTGTACACAAAGTGAGTTTGGGGTCAGGCAGGGCTACACAGGGAAACCCTTTCTCGAGTAAACAAACAGAAAAGGCACATACAGGGATAGAATAGGTGAAGACAACCAACCACAATACAATATGGGATATATCTGTTTGTTTACTGTGTGTGTGTGTGTGTGTGTGTGTGTGTGGGTGGGTGTGGGTGTGGGTGTGGGTGTTTGTGTTTATTTATGGGGAGAGAGAGGCAGAAGCACAGACAGACAGAGACAGTGCAATAGAGAGATCACATGTCAAAGTCAATTCAATCCCAATTGTCCATCTTATTTATCAGGTTCACATTTAGGAAGGTAAACTTTTCTGCCACTGAGACTTACAGATCTCTCTCACCTTTCCAGTGCTATTATGTAGTTGGACTTTCTTGTCAGATTTTCTTGGAATATTCCATCCCCAAATAATGACACAGACATTTCTAAATTATGAATGATTGACCTTTAACTTAACCTTGTTCCCAACAATTTCCTATACCTTAACAAATGTCCATTAGCCTGTTGTCTATTATTCTGTATTTGCAGCTCCCTCTTTGTCTTCCTGGCATGGGTCCAGGCCTAGATTCATTCCCCTGAGTTTTTCTCTCAGCCCAGCAATCCTGCCTAACCATTCCTTTTGAGCAATTGGCCGTTTAACTTTTTATTAAACCAATTAAGTGTCTTAGGCAGTCAAGGTAAAAGGCACCCTATTTTCACATAATGATCAAATGTCCCACAAGTTTAACTTTTAATCATCCCCTTCTAGATTTAGCATTTTGCTTGATCTCAGGTCCTTCGTGTTTGTACTTTATTGACTGAGATACCTACTCAGGCCCTATTTTGCTTTGTTGGTAATAGAGGCTGAACTTAAATCTCTTAGTATCAGGAATTCTAGACACTAGCCAATAACCCCTAATTATAGCCCATAATTTACTACTTTTTAATTTAGAAACTCAATTTTGTGTGAATAAGAAATGTAATAAAAATTAATTATTGTCTCAGAATGCATAGCACTAGCCATTTAAACTAAACTAATGCTTATTTATGTTAACAATATAAAATTTTATTCCTGAGATGATCATGGTGTTTCATGCCTTTGAACCCAGGACTCAGGAGCCTAAAGCATGAATCTCAATGAATTCCAGGCCAGTCACAGATACATAATGAGGCCCTTTCTTAAAAACACAACAATGGAAGAGACAGAAGACTAAAAGTTGAAGCACACTGACTGTACTTACAGAGGATATGAGTTAACTCCCACCAACCAGATGGTAGCTCACGACCATCTACAATCAGATCTGTTGCCCTCTTCTTTTCTACCAGCAGACATTCAAGTAGGGTACTACATATGACAAAATAACTTTTAAAAATGAAATAAAATGTCCTACTGGTTACTTGAAACCCATCACTGGGCCTCTGCTAGAGTTCCCTCAGCTAAAGACCGCCAAATACTTGTTAGATCCCCATATCCTCTTGGGAACATCCTGAGTCCATGCATGCCAGATATTTTTTAAAATTAGTTCATGATTTTTTACATGTAGATCCTTGTTCCCTATATCTCCCTCAATTCCTTCCCTTCCTCTTATCATCTGTTGCCCCCTCACATTCACCCTGACCACCCTGCCATCCTATTCACCCACAATCAACACATAGGGCTAGGCCATCCAAGTGGGGTCATGTATTTCTGACAGCGCATTTGAAGTGTTGATTAGAATGTGTCTTCTATGTCTAGGTTTAGGGGGTATCCCTGGATTGGGGGAATGTGTCCTCAAGGTCCTTTTGTGCACCAGGAATACATCCAGGTCCCACTGTCTGAACTCCATTAGACAGCTCACACCTTCCAGCTGATACCCATCTCAGGGGTCTGAGTCAGTTCCATGCTGGATTCACAGCTATCAGTCTGGGGTCCTATTAGCTCCCTCCTTCATCAGGTCAGCTGTCTCAATGTGTTTCTGCAACTCGATCTTGTCCTCTCTCTCTCTGCATCTGGATTCTAGTTAGACGCAGTGTTTACTTCTGGGTGTTTGCTTCTGTTTTCTACAGAGACTAGATGAAGGCTCCATGTAGCGCTCAAGTTAGTTGCTGATCTCATTTTCAGGGAAGGTCAATAATGGAAGCCTTTCCACTGTTGCTCAGTTTGTTAGTTGGAGTCAGTCTTGTAGGTCTCTAGATATAACTTTAGGTTCAATTTTCTCTTCAAACCAATAATGACTTGCTCTTTTATGTTATCTCCCTCTCTACCATGTTCTACTTTTTGTGCCTGGGTTACCTCATTCATGATTGCTTCTTCAGTTACTATCCACTTGCCTGTGCATTTCCAGATTCCGTTTTTTCTGTAGATTAGTAGTCCATTGTGTAGATGTGCCAAAAGTTCTTTATCCATTCTTCAGTTGAGAGGCATCTGGGTAGCTTCTAGGTTCTTGCTATTACAAATAATGCCGCTATAGGTATAAATAAACACATTTTTGGTTGCATGAATGTGGATAATTTGGGTATATGCCTATGAGGGGGATTGCCAGGTCCTGTGGTAAACCAATTCCCATCTTGCTGAGGAACTGCCATAGCTATCTTGAAAATGGCTGTACAAGTTTGAACTCCCAAAATCAGTGGAGGAGTGTTACCCTTTCTACACATCCTGTCCAGCAGTACTCAGGAGCCAAAAGCATGAATCTCAATGAATTCCAGGCCAGTCAAAATTACATAATGAGGCCTTTTCTTCAAACACAGCAATGGAATGGTTAAATGGCTAAAAGTTCAAGCACACTGATTGTACTTTTAGAGGATATGAGTTACTTCCCAACAATCAGATGGTAGTTCACAACCATCTACAATGAGATTGTTGCCCTCATCTTTTCTACCAGGAGATATTCAAGTAGGATACTACACATGATAAATAATTTTTTAAAATGAAATAAAACGTCCTACTGGATACTTGAAACCCATCACTGGGCCTCTGCTAGAGTTCCCTCAGCTAAAGACCTCAAGATCTCTTTTAGATCCACTATTCCTCATGGGCACGTTCTGAGCCCCTGCATACTGTATTTTTTTCAATGATTATTGTTTATTTTACTTGTCGATTCCTATCCCTCACTCCCTACCCTTTCTCGCTCTTACATTCTGTCCCCCTTCTCTTGCACCCTGACCACCTCCCCTCCCATTCACCCCCTCTCCCCATATGGGGATATGACATCCAGTTAGGGTCATGTATTTCTGACAATGAGAGTTCTGTTTAGGGTATGGTTAGAGTTAGGGTGAGCATTATGGTTGGTGGTAGCGTTAGGGTTGGGTTCCTGAAGCCCAGGAAAGGAGTGAGAGCCCATGCCGAAGATAACAGGAAAGAAAAGTAAACTTCAGATGGGAGAGAGTTTACCCTTAGCTGTCTATGTAATTATTTGGGACCTTTGCTGAGCAATCAGTGGGATAAGAGATGTGGGAAGAAACATTTGAGGCACCCATAAATGATGTGACCCAGCGCCACCTCTACCAGAGGTCAACACCTCTACCAGAGATGATTAAAAAAGGAGTAGGGCCCTGCTGACATCATGCACCTGGGCTTGCCCAAGGATCCAGGGCTCTTGGGGTTTGTACTGCAGAAGCAATGGGGGAAATGTGGGTAGGAGCAAGATGTGTAAACTGATGGACTACCTGTGAGGTCTAGACAGAGAGGGAAACTTTGGAAAAACACGGAGGGCCAGATTCAGGGTTTGGTGAGACAGCAGAACCTGGAGCCCAGAGACAGAAAGGTGAAACAGGAGCCCAGGTCTGAAGAAGGCACATGGGTTTCCCATCATGTAGTGATTGTTGCCTCAAGGGATGGAGTCACCTTAGATACATGTGAACTTCCTGGCAGAGGATGAGGAGCTGTAGCTCTAGAGAACCCTGACATGCCCTTGGTCAGCACCCAAAGAGGAAGCAGAGGCAAGGAGCAAGTCCTATCCTTTTCTGAGGAAGCAGTGCAGCATGCAAAGTAGGGCTCCATCCCACACAGCTGCCTGCAGTCCAAGCATAGAGAGGAATGCTGCATGCCAGGCGTTATCACTGAACTTCCAGGCCAAGACTGCCTTGTGGAAATTGTACAAGGATGTTCTGTGTCTTCCCAGTCCACACACAGAAGCCACCAGCTACAAGTGGCTAAATGATTGTCATGATAAACAGTCAATTCCAGGCTCTTTCTTGACAAATAATAGGCTTAGCTGCAAGTTTGTGTTGTTGAGGAACACTTGGCAAGTGAAATTCCACATGAAGATGCTGTGTACACTAGGTACTTTAGTGAGGCTACCCTGGATGTAATATCAAAATCCTGGAGACGGTAAGGATGTGGGCAGCTTCTGAAAAGGTCAGGGTTCCTAGTGTGAGACATATGACCCAGGAAATACAGGAGAAGAGCCATTTTTAAATTCTTAATATTTATCTAAAAATACATAATAAAAACTATAGCTTCATATACATAGTAGTATCAAAGTTTCAATTTTACTTTCCAAAATTTTTATTTAATAAATGAGACAGGAGCCTTCAGAACCCAGGAGAGGGTATCAGGTCTCCTGTTAAAAGAATTACAGATAGTTGTGACCCAACATGTGGGTGCTAGGAATTGAACCGGGCCTGCACTTAACCACTGAGCCAGCCCTTGGTGCCCCAAGCCCTGCAGAGCTGCATTTGTTCTGAAAAGTGAATCCTATGTGTTCCTTTGGGACTGTGGCTGATATGTCTTATTCAACCTTGGAGGGAGGTTTCTCACCTGAATCAAAATGCTGTGGATTTTTAGATTTCAGAGGTAAAACTCTGTTTTCTAGAACCCAGGTATGCAAGGCTCAAATTCCTCAGGGCTTAATTTAAAAAAAAAATTCCTCAAAGCTTTCCAAACAAACTAAGGAGTTTGGACTTTATCTTGTGGGGAACTAGAAGCTCAAGAGCATAGTTAGGTAGCAATGGAAATCACCAAGTTGAGCTAATGATTGTAAGCTGCATGGCCTTCATATTAATAAGGTAAGAATATAGAATACCGGGATGCACTTATTGGCCCACACCCATGCAGTCATGGCCCCCTCTTCTCCTCTTTAGGAAAGTGCATAAATGAACTTCAGTGTTGCGATTGTCATAGATGCTATGAAAGTAAAGTTGAAGAAAGGGTTCTCCCACAAGCCAGAATAGGCTGCTCTGAGCACTATAGCTTGTCTGAAACCTCAAAACCACCCAACAGAGAAACAAAACCCTCAAAGAGCTGAATTTGCACTACTGCCCAATCCTCTACAGAGCTCTGAGTAACCAGTTAGGGCATATGGAGGGCTTTTGAGAATTTGTTTTATTAAATACAGCCCATGTTGAGGACTAAGTTATTGTATAAATTATCTAAAGCAGAAGTAAATGTTAAAAATCATTTCCAGTTATTCGCTTCTCTTTAGTATCAGCTAAGGTCTTGTGGCCACACATGTCACTGTACATGCATGGTGAGAATGCAACATGTGGTTTGCCACTAAATATCTTCTCCCCAACCGTACCCGGTGATAAGGTGGAAGCTCTAAATAGCCTAAATTTGAGGTATTAGCACAGAAATTAACAAGCAGATGAGAGATTCTTCTGCAAAAAGTTAATATACATCTGTCAGTCTAACATTAATGTTCACTCACTGCATCACTCTCTCAGTGCAGAGAGAGTCTCCTACGACCACACTCTTTGTAAATGCAATTGTCCATCACTCAATGAATCAGCTCACATAAAAGTTACCAAGTTCATATTTAGGGTGGTGTGATGATCTGTCTACTTTATGTGTATTTACTTGGACTGGGTGATTCTTTATACTACACTCACCCCACACACACACACACACACCACAGAGACACAAAGGCAGACAATTTCACTTACTGAGCCTCAAATATTGGGATGGCTTCCCAAGGCAGCTAAGACCAGATGCTGACCTGGTCCCTGGTGTAAGGACTAAAAGAAGGGCACTGCCACCACTGTACCAACAAATGCCATGGTAACTGTCCTGAGTATCTTTCTGAGGTGTCCAGTTCCTATATATCACTATGTGACTAAGAACCCTACAGGAGAACTAATTTGTGATACCCAAAACATAAGTACATAGCTGGAGGCAGCAACAGCTGTTTGATCCAAACTATTCACCATCATGCCCTTAGGTAGAAACTCTACCTGGAGGGCTGTGGGTGGAGATGGCTCATTGGGTAAAAGGTCAGGGACAGTGGCACATGACTATTTCTCCAAATACAGAGGAGAGGGACATTATGGAGACAGGAGGATCCCTGCAGTGCATTAACCAGCCAGCCTAGCAGAATCCTTGTGATCCAGGTTCATTGAAGGGCAGTTTCTAGGCAGTAACTCGTTCACTGCTGAGATTAGCTTTGCTAAGGGTTTGACTCCTCAGTAATAGCTTTATGACCTTGGACTTGAGAAGCAAGAAGTTCGGATTTTTGTTGTTCTTTGGGTTTTTTTTGGTTTTGTTTTTGTGTTTTTGAGACAGGATCTGTGTGTAATCACTATGTTCAACCAGGCTGATCTCGAAATCACAGATTCTCCTGTCTCTCCAGTGCTAGAATTAAAGACATCCACTACTATCCTGGTAGGAAAAGATTGTTTAAAGTAAGACATGAGGGAAAAAAAGGTCATGAAAGCAAACTTTTAAAAATATTGATAGATTAGTTTGTTTTTAACATTTATTTTTATTTTGTGTGTGTATGTAAAATCACATATAGGTGCCCTCCAAAAAAAAAAAAAAAAAAAAAAAAAAAGCCATCATATCTCCTACAACACCAGGAGTTACAGGTGGTAGTGAGCTCACCCTGTGGAGGCTGGAAACCAAACTCTAATCTTTCTTCTTACTTGATTACTTTTTGAGACAAGGTCTCCAAAAACAGGCTAGCCTTGAACTTGCTATGTAGCTGTGTAGCTGAGAATGACCTTGAACCTCTGATCTTCCTGCCTCTACCTCCCAAATACTGGGATTATAGGTAAACACCACCATACTTACCCAGTTTCTGGAGAGCCAGGAATAGAGCCCAGGGTCTCATGCATGTTAGGCAAGCACTCTCTAAACACTGAGCTACATACATCTCCAGCACAAATTGAACTTTCTGGAAGTTAAGAATTCTCTCCAATAGAAGACACTTAAAATTGGCCAGAAAGGCAACACAGTAAGAAATGAAACTGTTGGTATATAAAGCAGACATAGGGCCTGTAGCCAAAGTAGGGAAACCAGTGCAAACCAGTAGAAAAAGACAGCCCAGTAAAAACCGATCAAGGGCTCAGGCAGACATTTCAGAAACCACGGGCTCTTTTGATGGCCCAGTGAGCAAGTGGAAAGGTTGCAGACTTGTCAGTTGTCAGGGAAAACAACAGGCAAATGGAACCATCAGTGCACAGTCATAAGTCTACATAAAAATGTAAAAGATTAATGGCAGGGCCAGTGAAATGGTATGGTCACTTGCCTGGCTCCCACAAATTGTCTCTGACTTCCACTCCTGCTATGGGACCTTCTCCCAATAAATGCTTGTTTAAAACACATACACAGAGAGACAGGGGAGGGGGGAGTGAAATAAGAGAGAAAGAGGAACATGCTAGAAGGTGCACACTAGTTCTGTTCATAGTAGCCACAAACTGGAACAACACAAATATCCATTAGCATTAGAGTGGAATTAGGCATGGGTGAGGAAGAGGCCAAGTAGATGGAGAAGCTTAGGGTCAAACTGAGGGCCTCACAGGTGCTAGGGCAGTGCTCTGCTGTTAAGCCTCCAAACTCAAACTCTCTGTGCAAAAGTCATTTGTCCTCTGTAGAGCCCAGAGTCCCTGTCTATAAGGTTCAAGGACTTATCCCTTTAAATTGTTCCCGCATCTCCTATTTAGGTGAACTAGGTGGTGTGTACCAATCGAAAGTGCCCCAGTAGATCAAAAGAAGGCAAGAACAAGGCATCCCTTAGCAATTAAACGTTCCTGCCATCTGAATGTCAGCTCTAGCGTGAGAGAGCTGTGTTTCCCTGTTGCACAGTGGTGCTTGACATACAAGTATTGCCATGGATGAATCCAAAAGAGGCTGATTAAATGTGATCCTTTCCCTGTGCTCTGAAGTCCACACCCACTGCCAAGAGGGCTGCTTACCTGCAGAGGCTCAGCAGGGTGGGTCTCCCCTTACCCCCTCTGGCAGGTGTTAATGAGATTAGCAATTAAAAGGAAGGCCAGCAGAGGGCAGACACCAGGACCTGACTGAGAGCCAGCTTAGGAAATGGAGAAGGCATGGCCTCAGTGAGGCAACCAGCTGCAGTTCCTGTTTGCCTGCATCCCCTATGCCATGGGCTTGGAAAGTGTGGTGATTCCCGTACCTGTGCCAGATAGTACATTGGAGTTGAGTGCCCACTAGCAGGATACAGGAGCTGCCTGGACGCCGGGGGCAGTGATCCTTGATGTAGGTCGGGTATATCACTTGTTCCTAGATATCCTAGGATGCCCTTACCTTCTGTTAAAAAGAGACATCCTGTCAAATGTAGGAGCCTGGATTTGTTTTGACTCTGAACAGCCATCAGTAACCGATAAACAGGGAAAGAGCTTGATCCTGTAGGCAGTGGATGGTCTGGCTGTCTAAAAGCTATGATGGACATGGCTGTACTGGTCAAAGACTCTGACATGTTAACTTTGGGACAGAAAGAAATTACAATAGCCACCCATGCACTGGTGACCAGGACAGCATTGTCAGGCAGCCCACACAACAATGGATGTCCAATGCCCACATGAATAACTGATGCACTACCTGCCATTCTTCTGCCTGAGAAGACTGATAAATAAGTAATTTGGGACTGTCATCACCTGCTGATTAAAGAGGCAGGAGATTGCAAAGACCTTACAGTCTTCCCTCTGGCCGTGGAAACACTAACTTAGTTCACTGATGGGAACAGTTACCTTGTGAAAGGTAAAGAAAGGACTGGGACAAGGATGTGAATGAAACCTGCATGGTTTGAGCCAGCAGCCTGCCAGAAGGAACCTCAGCATGAGAAGCTGAGCTCTTGGCCTTAACACAGGCCTTGTAGCTGGCAAAAGAAAAGAAAAAAATCTGTAAACCTGTACACGGGCAGCAGTTATGCTTTTATAACTGTCCATGTGCACGGGGCTGTCTGTAAACAAAGGGGACTGGCTAAGATTTACTGTGAGCAAGTCAGAGAGCCAGAGATGAGCTGACACCTGCATTCCTCCACATTTTCTCCCCACTGTCCTCCTTGAGTCGCTGCTGTGATTCTCATTAGGGACAGTGACCTGGAGCATAAGCTAAGTAAGCCCCTTTCTGGCCTGCATTGTGTGTGGTCAGTGTTTTAGCACAGCAACACATGCTCACCAGAATGGTAAGATATGATTTTCTTCTTTTCAACTGTGGTGAAGTAAATGTATGTTTTATTGTTTATTTTCATCTCATTTGTTCTTTTTCCAAGATAGGCTCTTAGCAATACAGTCCTTTGTGGCCTTGAACTTGTGACTCCTGTCTCAAGCTTCTGAGTACTGAGCAAGGCATGTACCATTCCACTGGTTTGTAATTTTCACTAATTGAATATGACATGGTTACATTTAAGTTTATTTATGTATACTTATTTGTTTTGAGGCAGGGTCTTGCTTTGTAGCCAAGGCCAGCTTGGAGGTAGTAGCAGTCATCTGTCCATACTTCCAAGTGCTGCAATTATAAACTTGCACTAAACATACTTACCTAAATGTATGGGGCTTTTTTGTAAAAGTAAAAAATGATATATGTTTAGGCTTAAATTTTGTGGTGTTCAAAACAAGCTGGTGGGTATCTAAGACAGAGGAATGTGTTGTCTTTGTAGCAATGCAAATGGAAAGCATTCTAGTTGAAGGAGGGATATATATGACAAATGTGGAAGGCAGTTACCCTATTCACCCTGCTTACAATTTTTTTTTTGTTTTACAGAGCATAATAATATTTTAACTTTACAGAAATGGGAGGCATTGGTGTTTGTTTGAAAGAGGGGGTTAGGAAACACTGAATAAATTGATTAATTTGAAAACTACTTCCCTCAAAGCCATGAAAACCTGAAGTCAATCCTCACAATTCTTGAAAATTAATCCAGATTGCTGTGTTGTGGATTATGCCTTTAACACCAGTACTTTGGAGGCAGAGGCAGAGGCAGAAAGTTCTCCAAAGGTCAGCCTGTTGTACAGAGTAAGTTTCAAGACAGCCAGGTCATCCTATAGGAACCTTGTCTCGAGGGAAAAAACATAATGGTTGCATATACTTCTAACTTCAACATTGATAGGTGGAATGAGAAACTTCACCTCCAAAATACATAAAAATAAGACAGCAGCTGAAGATAGGTTGAGCAGTTGCAAGCATTTTCTGCTCTTTTGCATAAGAGCAGGTTTCAGTTTCCAGCCCATGTGGTGGACTACAACTGTCCTGAACTGCTATTCCAGGGAAACCAGCCCTGACTTGTGACTCCAGTGGTCACCAGGTTCAAAAGCAACACACTTAAATACATGAAGGAAAGAATCTCATAGTCTTGTAAGTTAGGCTTTATATCAAAAACCCAGGTAGACAGTATCACCCCACACTTGATTTCTGTCCTCCATTCCTTCTTCATATATATGCTGAGCTACCATCCACCACCAGAGAATAAATGGGTACATAAGAGCCGAGTATATGTAGTGATACAAATAGTTGTTACCAGACAAACTTAAAACTTTTGGCTCCTTTAATGATCAAACCTGTGTACCACTCAGCCATCCAGGATGATTCTGAAAATATGGGACACCAGGGAGAGCTGAGTGATAATGTTGAGGTATCTCATGTTCCAATTACTATTAAAGTAGAAGCATACCACCCATGTCTGTAGATGGAATAACACTAGCAGTCAGACTGCCTTTCAAAGGTAAGGATAATTGATCCTTCAAGAAGACCATGACATTAGAGCATTTTCCTTAAGTTAATATAAATGATGTAGATGTGCTAAATAAAAAATACTTTTTTTTTCTTAAACACTCAAGTTCACTCATGTGAAATTAGGCACATGAGAACTTTTGGAGTATACTAATCATATCTGTTTTCCCTGAATATAAGTCAATTTTTAAACAATGATTAGTGAAACTTTATTTTACAATATATAAATAATACTCACTCTACTGCCTTCTTTATATACTAGGAATGGGGCAGGATCTACTGTATTCATAGTAATGCGCAAAGAGGTGATCATGGGAATATTAGAGTAAGTACTGTGTAAATTGAGTTCTGTATTGAAAGTGAAAAACTGGCTGTGTTTATACTTGCAATACAGTTTTGCTGAGTACATATTGCTTTTGTCCCATTTGTGGGGATGGAATTTCATTAAGATTGTTGTTAACTTGGAGCAGGGCAATAATTCAGGGGTGTTTTACTACAGTATAAATTGGAGCAGTCTCTATTTACTACCAAAGATATTACACGCAGGGCTATAATTCAGGGATATTTTACTACAGTAGGAATTGTAAAGGAAGTTGAGCATGGTGACTGATACCTGTAAGCTTAACGTGAAAAGGAGGTTGGAGTATCAGGACCCTGAGTATTTCTTTGCCACATAGCAGAAGTCAAGCACGAAACAAAGTCATAATTGTTCTTTCTTGCTAGAAGTATTAGGTGATCCTTTTTTTTCAATATTTTCTGTTTGGCATAACCTACATTTTTAGCAGTGTATCTCTGTGTAATAGCCCTGCCCATCTTAGCCCATAGTTTGTATTCAAGGGTGGTCTCCAACTCACAGGTAACCACTGCCCTTCTGTCTCCCATGTGCTACATTTAAAAATTGTGCCACCACCCGAGGCTTAAACTGCCTTGTATGTCAATTTAACCATTTGGCATTCCTATTATTTTGTAGTTCCATTACCATCCTTGCACCTTACTATAATCATATCTGGTTTCATAAAAAAAAGAAAGAGATAAGTCTCCATTAACTAGAAAAGAATTGGACACTCAAGTAGAATATCTCAAAAAATGTAAAAAAGAGAGAATTCATAAACATAAACTACTCTTATAACAATATGAGGAACTCTGTAAACTTCTTCATAGGCCTGTGTATGATGTGCATATCACCTCTGACCCAACTGTAGAGAAGCTGAACCTGTTCCAACAACATGTGGCAACTTTGAGGCAAACAAAGGGATGCTGCTGCATTCATTCCCCCATAAAATTTGATTGAAATTTATGTATCTCATAATAATTTTGATTGTTTTAAAAGATTAGGAATGAACAGTTTGTCAATATTAATAAACATATCATATTGTGTATGAAAAAATTGGAACTAACTTCTGATTCAAGTTTTGAAAAAGATGGAGTGTGTCAATTTCAAAGTGTATTTTCTGTGTCATTGCAGAGTATTGTGGCACTACATATGTTGCTTTTGCAGGTAATATGTGTTCAGATTATGCAGTATCAACTCACTTGTATTTATCAATTTGAAAAACCTGACAGCTTTTGCCTTAATTCTAAATAAGGAGCCAGTTTGTATTAAGGGATGCTGAGGTAGGCATCACTTCAGTTTTTGACCAGCCTTGTGAACAGAGTGAGTTTGGGGACAGGCAAGGCTACACAGGGAAACCCTTTCTCGAGTAAACAAACAGAAAGGGACAAAATATGTGAAGACACCCAACCATAATACAATATGGAATAAATCTGTTTGTTTACTGTGTGTATGTGTGTGTGTGGTGGGGGGTGGGTGGGTGTGGTGTGTGTGTTTATGTTATGGGGAGAGAAAGACAGAAGCACATATAGACAGAGACAGAGCAATAGAGAGATCACGTGTCAAAGTCAATTCAATTCCAATTGTCCATCTTATTTATCAGGTTCACATTTAGGAAGGTAAACTTTTCTGCCACTGAGACTTACAGATCTCTCTCACCTTTCCAGTGCTATTATGTAGTTGGACTTTCTTGTCAGATTTTCTTGGAACAATCCATCCCCAAATAATGACACAGACATTTCTAAATTATGAATGATTGGCCTTTAACTTAACCTTGTTCCCAACAATTTCCTATACCTTAACAAATGTCTATTAGCCTATTGTCTATTATTCTGTATTCACAGCTCCTTCCTTGTCTTCCTGGCATGGGTCCAGGCCTAGATTCATTCCCCTGAGTTTTTCTCTCAGCCCAGCAATCCTGCCTAACCATTCCTTTTGAGCAACTGGCCGTTTAACTTT
Source organism: Phodopus roborovskii (assembly GCF_943737965.1). Classification (NCBI taxonomy): domain Eukaryota; kingdom Metazoa; phylum Chordata; class Mammalia; order Rodentia; family Cricetidae; genus Phodopus; species Phodopus roborovskii. The sequence goes on from NW_026126972.1 coordinate 54,338, forward strand.
TTATTAAACCAATTAAGGGCCTTAGGCAGGCAAGGTAAAAAGCACCCTATTTTCACATAATGATCAAATGTCCCACAAGTTTAACTTTTAATCATCCCCTTCTAGATTTAGCATTTTGCTTGATCTCAGGTCCTTCGTGTTTGTACTTTATTGACTGAGATACCTACTCAGGCCCTATTTTGCTTTGTTGGTAATAGAGGCTGAACTTAAATCTCTTAGTATCAGGAATTCTAGACACTAGCCAATAACCCCTAATTATAGCCCATAATTTACTACTTTTTAATTTAGAAACAAAATCGACCTCAATTTTGCGTGAATAAGAAATGTAATAAAAATTAATTATTGTCTCAGAATGCATAGCACTAGCCATTTTAACTAAACTAATGCTTATTTATGTTAACAATATAAAATTTTATTCCTGAGATGATCATGTTGTTTCATGCCTTTGAACCCAGGACTCAGGAGCCAAAAGCATGAATCTCAATGAATTCCAGGCCAGTCACAGATACATAATGAGGCCCTTTCTTAAAAACACAACAATGGAAGAGACAGAAGACTAAAGTTGAAACACACTGACTGTACTTACAGAGGATATGAGTTAACTCCCACCAACCAGATGGTAGCTCATGACCATCTACAATCAGATCTGTTGCCCTCTTCTTTTCTACCAGCAGACATTCAAGTAGGGTACTACATATGACAAAATAACTTTTAAAAATGAAATAAAATGTCCTACTGGTTATTTGAAACCCATCACTGGGCCTCTGCTAGAGTTCCCTCAGCTAAAGACCGCCAAATACTTGTTAGGTCCCCATATCCTCTTGGGAACATCCTGAGTCCATGCATGCCGGATATTTTTTAAAATTAGTTCATGATTTTTTACATGTAGATCCTTGTTCCCTATATCTCCCTCAATTCCTTCCCTTCCTCTTATCATCTGTTGCCCCCTCACATTCACCCTGACCACCCTGCCATCCTATTCACCCACAATCAACACATAGGGCTAGGCCATCCAAGTGGGGTCATGTATTTCTGACAGCGCATTTGAAGTGTTGTTTAGAATATCTCTTCTATGTCTAGGTTTAGGGGCTATCCCTGGATTGGGGGAATGTGTCCTCAAGTCCTTTTGTGCACCAGGAATACATCCAGGTCCCACTGTCTGATCTCCATTAGACAGCTCACACCTTCTAGCTGATACCCATCTCAGGGGTCTGAGTCAGTTCCATGCTGGATTCACAGCTATCAGTCTGGGATCCTATTAGCTCCTCCTTCATCAGGTCAGCTGTCTCAATGTGTTTCTGCAACTTGATCTTGTCCTCTCTCTCTCTGCATCTGGATTCTAGTTAGACGCAGTGTTTACTTCTGGGTGTTTGCTTCTGTTTTCTACAGAGACTAGATGAGGGCTCCATGTAGCGCTCGAGTTAGTTGCTGATCTCATTTTCAGTAAGGTCAATAATGGAAGCCTTTCCACTGTTGCTCAGTTTGTTAGTTGGAGTCAGTCTTGTAGGTCTCTAGATAGAACTTTAGGTTCAATTTTCTCTTCAAGCCAATAATGACTTGCTCTTTTATGTTCTCTCCCTCTCTACCATGTTCTACTTTTTGTGCCTGGGTTACATCATTCATGATTGCTTCTTCAATTACTATCCACTTGCCTGTGCATTTCCAGATTCCATTTTTTCTGTAGATTAGTAGTCCATTGTGTAGATGTGCCACAAGTTCTTTATCCATTCTTCAGTTGAGAGGCATCTGGGTAGCTTCTAGGTTCTTTCTATTACAAATAATGCCGCTATAGGTATAAATAAACACATTTTTGGTTGCATGAATGTGGATAATTTGGGTATATGCCTATGAGGGTGATTGCCAGGTCCTGTGGTAAACCAATTCCCATCTTGCTGAGGAACTGCCATAGCTATCTTGAAAATGGCTGTACAAGTTTGAACTCCCAAAATCAGTGGAGGAGTGTTACCCTTTCTACACATCCTGTCCAGCAGTACTCAGGAGCCAAAAGCATGAATCTCAATGAATTCCAGGCCAGTCAAAATTACATAATGAGGCCTTTTCTTCAAACACAGCAATAGCATGGTTAGATGGCTAAAAGTTCAAGCACACTGATTGTACTTTTAGAGGATATGAGTTACTTCCCAACAATCAGATGGTAGTTCACAACCATCTACAATGAGATTGTTGCCCTCATCTTTTCTACCAGGAGATATTCAAAGAGGATACTACACATGATAAATATTTTTTTAAAATGAAATAAAACGTCCTACTGGATACTTGAAACCCATCACTGGGCCTCTGCTAGAGTTCCCTCAGCTAAAGACCTCAAGATCTCTTTTAGATCCACTATTCCTCATGGGCACGTTCTGAGCCCCTGCATACTGAATTTTTTTCAATGATTATTGTTTATTTTACTTGTCGATTCCTATCCCTCACTCCCCTAACCTTTCTCGCTCTTACATTCTGTCCCCCTTCTCTTGCACCCTGACCACCTCCCCTCCCATTCACGCCCTCTCCCCATATTGGGCTATGACATCCGGGTAGGGTCATGTATTTCTGATAATGAGAGTTCTGTTTAGGGTATGGTTAGAGTTAGGGTGAGCATTATGGTAGGTGGTAGCGTTAGGGTTGGGTTCCTGAAGCCCAGGAAAGGAGTGAGAGCCCATGCCGAAGATAACAGGAAAGAAAAGTAAACTTCAGATGGGAGAGAGTTTACCCTTAGCTGTCTATGTAATTATTTGGTACCTTTGCTGAGCAATCAGTGGGATAAGAGATGTTGGAAGAAACTTTTGAGGCACCCATAAATGATGTGACCCAGCGCCACCTCTACCAGAGGTCAACACCTCTATCAGAGATGAATAAAAAAGGAGTAGGGCCCTGCTGACATCATGCACCTGGGCTTGCCCAAGGATCCAGGGCTCTTGGGGTTTGTACTGCAGAAGCAATGGGGGAAATGTGGGTAGGAGCAAGATGTGTAAACTGATGGACTACCTGTGAGGTCTAGACAGAGAGGGAAACTTTGGGATAACATGGAGGGCCAGAATCAGGGTTTGGTGAGACAGCAGAACCTGGAGCCCAGAGACAGAAAGGTGAAACAGGAGCCCAGGTCTGAAGAAGGCACATGGGTTTCCCATCCTGTAGTGATTGTTGCCTCAAGGGATGGAGTCACCTTTGACACATGTGAACTTCCTGGCAGAGGATGAGGAGCTGTAGCTCTGGAGAACCCTGACATGCCCTTGATCAGCACCCAAAGAGGAAGCAGAGGCAAGGAGCAAGTCCTATCCTTTTCTGAGGAAGCAGTGCAGCATGCAAAGTAGGGCTCCATCCCACACAGCTGCCTGCAGTCTTAGCATAGAGAGGAATGCTGCATGCCAGGCGTTATCACTGAACTTCCAGGCCAGGACTGACTTGTGGAAATTGTACAAGGATGTTCTGTGTCTTCCCCAGTCCACACACAGAAGCCACCAGCTACAAGTGGCTAAATGATTGTCATGATAAACAGTCAATTCCAGGCTCTTTCGTGACAAATAATAGGCTTAGCTGCAAGTTTGTGGTGTTGAGGAACACTTGGCAAGTGAAATTCCACATGAAGATGCTATGTACACTAGGTACTTTAGTGAGGCTACCCTGGATGTAATATCAAAATCCTGGAGACGGTAAGGATGTGGGCAGCTTCTGAAAAGGTCAGGGTTCCTAGTGTGAGACATATGACCCAGGAAATACAGGAGAAGAGCCATTTTTAAATTCTTAATATTTATCTAAAAATACATAATAAAAACTATAGCTTCATATACATAGTAGTATCAAAGTTTCAATTTTACTTTCCAAAATTTTTTATTTAATAAATGAGACAGGAGCCTTCAGAACCCAGGAGAGGGTATCAGGTCTCCTGTTAAAAGAATTACAGATAGTTGTGACCCAACATGTGGGTGCTAGGAATTGAACCGGGCCTGCACTTAACCACTGAGCCAGCCCTTGGTGCCCCTAGCCCTGCAGAGCTGCATTTGTTCTGAAAAGTGAATCCTATGTGTTCCTTTGGGACTGTGGCTGATATGTCTTGTTCAACCTTGGAGGTAGGTTTCACACCTGAATCAAAATGCTGTGGATTTTTAGATTTCAGAGGTAAAACTCTGTTTTCTATAACCCAGGTATGCAAGGCTCAAATTCCTCAGGGCTTAATTTAAAAAAAAAAATTCCTCAAAGCTTTCCAAACAAACTAAGGAGTTTGGACTTTATCTTGTGGGGAACTACAAGGTCAAGAGCACAGTTAGGTAGCAATGGAAATCACCAAGTTGAGCAAATGATTGAAAGCTGCATGGCCTTCATATTAATAAGGTAAGAATATAGAATCTCGGGATGCACTTATTGGCCCACACCCATGCAGTCATGGCCCCCTCTTCTCCTCTTTAGGAAAGTGCATAAATGAACTTCAGTGTTGGGATTGTCATAGATGCTATGAAACTAAAGTCTGAAGAAAGGGTTCTCTGAGAACTAAAGCTTGTCTGAAACCTCAAAACCACCTGAAAGAGAAACAAACACCTCAAAGAGCTGTATTTGCTCTACTGCACCATCCTCTACAGAGCTCTGAGTAACCAGTTAGGGCACATGGAGGGCTTTTGAGAATTTGTTTCATTAAATGCAGTCCATGTTGAGGACTAAGTTATTGTATAAATTATCTAAAGCAGAAGTAAATGTTAAAAATCATTTCCAGTTATTTGCTTCTCTTTAGTATCAGCTAAGGTCTTGTGGCCACACATGACACTGTACGTGCATGGTGAGAATGCAACATGTGTTTTGCCACTAAATGTCTTCTCCCCTACCATACCCGGTGTTAAGGTGGAAGCTCAAAATAGCCTAAATTTGAGGTATTAGCACAGATATTAACAAGCAGATGAGAGATTCTTCTGCAAAAAGTTAATATACTTCTGTCAGTCTAACATTAATGTTCACACACTGCATAACTCTCTCAGTGCAGAGGTCTCCTTCGACCACACTCTTTGTAAATATAGTAGTCCATCACTCAATGAATCAGCTGACATAAAAGTTACCAAGTTCATGTTTAGGGTGGTGTGATGATCTGACTATTTTATTTGCATTTACTAGGACTGGGTGATTATTTATACCACACACACACACACACACACACACACACACACACACACACACACACACACCCCATAGAGACACAAAGGCAGAGAATTTCACTTACTGAGCCTCAAATATTGGAATGGCTTCCCAAGGCAGCTAAGACCAGATGCTGGCCTGGTCCCTGGTGTCAGGACTGAAAGAAGGGCACTGCCACCATTGTACTAACAAATGCCTTGGTAACTGTCCTGAGTATCTTTCTGAGGTGTCCAGTTCCTGAATATCACTATGTGACTAAGAACCCTACAGGAGAACTAATTTGTGATACCCAAAACATAAGTACATAGCTGGAAGCAGCAACAGCTGTTTGATCCAAACTATTCACCATCATGCCCTTAGGTAGACACTGTACCTGGAGGGCTGTGGCTGGAGATGGCTCATTGGGTAAAAGGTCAGGGACAGTGGCACATGACTATTTCTCCAAATACAGAGGAGAGGGACATTATGGAGACAGGAGGATCCCTGCAGTGCATTAACCAGCCAGCCTAGCAGCATCCTTGTGATCCAGGTTCATTGAAGGGCAGTTTCTAGGCAGTAACTCGTTCACTGCTGAGATTAGCTTTGCTAAGGTTTTGACTCCTCAGTAATAGCTTCATGACCTTGGATTTGAGAAGCAAGAAGTTCGGATTTTTGTTGGTCTTTTGGTTTTTTTGGTTTTGTTTTTGTGTTTTTGAGACAGGATCTGTGTGTAATCACTATGTTCAACCAGGCTGATCTTGAAATCACAGATTCTCCTGTCTCTCCAGACTAGAATTAAAGAAATCCACTACTATCCTGTTAGGAAAAGACTGTGTAAAGTAAGACATGAGGGAAAAATAGGTCATGAAGGCAAACTTTTAAAAATATTGATAGATTAGTTTGCTTTTAATATTTATATTTATTTGGTGTGTATATGACTGTGTGTATGCACGAGCACATATAGGTGCCCTCCAAAAAAAAAAAAAAAAAAAAAAAAAAAAGACATCATATCCCCTACAAAACCTGGAGTTACAGGTGGTAGTGAGCTCATCCTGTGGAGGCTGGAAACCAAACTCTAATCTTTCTGCTTACTTGATTACTTTTTGAGATAGGGTCTCCAATAACAGGCTAGCCTTGAACTTGCTATGTAGCTGTGTAGCTGAGGATGACCTTGATCCTCTGATCTTCCTGCCTCTACATCTAAAATACTGGGATTATAGGTAAACACCACAATACATACCCAGTTTCGGGAGAGCCAGGAATAGAGCCCAGGGTCTCATGCATGTTAGGCAAGCACTCTCAAAAAACAGAGCTACATATATCTCCAGCACAAATTGAACTTTCTGGAAGTTAAGAATTCTCTCCAATAGAAGACACTTAAAATTGGCCAGAAAGGCAACACAGTAAGAAATGAAAGTGTTGGTACATAAAGCAGACATAGGTCCTGTAGCCAAAGTAGGGAAACAAATGCAAACCAGTAGAAAAAGGCAGCCCAGTAAAATCCAATCAAGGGCTCAGGCAGACATTTCAGAAACCGTGTGCTCTTTTGGTGGCCCAGTGAGCAAGTGGAAAGGTTGCAGACTTGTCAGTTGTCAGGGAAATCAACAGACTAATGGAACCATCAGTGCACAGTCATAAGTCTATACAAAAATGTAAAAACTTATTGGCAGGGCCAGTGAAATGGTAAGGTCAATTGCCTGGCTCCCACAAATTGTCTCTGACTTCCACTCCTGGTATGGGACCTTCTCCCAATACATTCTTGTTTAAAACACATACACAGCAAGAGAGACAGTGGGGGGGTTGGAGGAGAATAAGAGAGAAATAGGAACATGCTAGAAGGTGCACACTAGTTCTCTTCATAGTAGCCAGAAACTGGAACAACCCAAATATCCATTAGCCTTAGAGTGGAATTAGGCATGGGTGAGGAAGAGGCCAAGTAGATGGAGAAGCTTAGGGTCAAACTGAGGGCCTCACAGGTGCTAGGGCAGTGCTCTTTTGTTGAGCCTCCAAACTCAACCTCTCTGTGCAAAAGTCATCTCTCCTCTGTAGAGCCCTGAGTCCCTGTCTATCAGGTTCAAGGACCTATCCCTTTAAATTGTTCCTGCATCTCCTATTTAGGTGAACTAGGTGGTGTGTCCCAATCGAAAGTGCCCCAGTAGATCAAAAGAAGGCAAGAACAAGGCATCCCTTAGCAATTAAATGTTCCTGCCTTCTGAATGTCAGCTCTGGCGTGAGAGGGCTTTGTTTTCCTGTTGCACAGTGGTGCTTGATATATAAGTATTGTCATGTATGAATCCAAAAGAGGCTGAGGAAATGTGATCCTTTCCCTGTGCTCTGAAGTCAATACCCATTGCTGAGGAGGCTGCCTTCCCTGCAGAGGCTTGGCTGGGTGTGGATTGCCTTACCACCTGTGGCAATTTTTAGTGAGATTAGCAATTAAAAGGCGGGCAACCAGTGGCTAGACACCAGGACCTGACTGAGAGCCAGATCAGGAAATGGAGAAGGCATGGCCTCAGTGGGGCACCCTGCTGCAATTCCTGTTTGCCTGCATCTCCTATGCCATGTTCTTGTCAAACTGTGTTGTTTACCGTACCTGTGCCAGATGGTACAGCAGAGTTGAGTGCCCACTAGCAGGATGCAGGAGCTGCCTGGACTCCTGTGGCAGTGATCCTTGATGTAGGCCAGATATCTCACTTGTTCCTAGATATCCCTGGATGCCCTTACCCTCTGTTAAAAAGAGACATCTTGTCAAATGTAGGAGCCTGGATTTATTTTGACTCTGATCAGCCATCAGTAACCGATAAACAGGGAAGGAGCTTGATCCTGTAGGCAGTGGATGGTCTGGCTGTCTAAAAGCTATGGCGGCCATGGCTGTACTGGTCAAAGACTCTGACATGTTAACTTAGGGGCAGAAAGTAACTACAATAGCCCCCATGCACTGGTGAGCAGGAGAGCATTGTCTTGCAGCCCACTGTCCAATGGATGGATGACCATGCCCACATGAATCACTGATGCACTACCTGCCACTCTTCTGCCTGAGAAGACTGATGAACAAGTAATTTGGGACTGTCATCAACTGCTGATTAAAGAGACAGGAGTTTGCAAAGATCTTACAAACTTCCCTCTGGCTGAGGAAGCACTAACTTGGTTCACCGATGGGAACAGTTACCTTGTGAAAGGTAAAGAAAGGACTTGGACAGCGATGTGAATTAAACCTGCCCTGTTTGGGCCAGCAGCCTGCCAGAAGGAACCTCAGCATGAGAAGCTGAGCTTTTGGCCTTAATACAGGCCTTGCAGCCGGCCAAAGAAAAGAAAAAATCTGGAAACTTGTACACAGGCAGCAATTATGCTTTTATAACTGTCCATGTGCACGGGGCTATCTGTAAACAAAGGGGACTTGCTAAGCTTTACTGTGAGCAAGTGAGAGAGCCAGAGATGAGCTGACAACTGCATTCCTCCACATTTTCTTCCCACTGTCCTGCTTGAGTCGCTGCTATAATTTTCTTTAGGGACAGTGACCTGGAGCATAAGCTAAGTAAGCCCCTTTCTGGCCTACATAGTGTGTGGTCCGTGTTTTAGCACAGCAACAGAAGCACACCAGACTGGTAAGATATGATTTTCTCCTTTTCAACTATGGTGAAGTGTAGGGAGCCGTCCCTGCATTCTCCATTACAAGATGGCGCCTGCATCCCGCTGGCGTTGAGAGTAAACAAGACAGTGAGCAGGTGCAGGGTGATTTTTCCCTCCCTTGGCCTCTGCCTCTCCCGTGGCGTCATGATGGGCCGATGAGCTGCAGCCAATCAGGAGGTGACACGTCCGAGGCGAAGGTTATAAACCTATATAAGGGTTGGGTTTTGGATATTTGGGGTCTCTGTTCTGTAAGCTTATGCTCTCCCTCTCAAGATGCATTCAAGCTTTACTGCAGAAGGATCCTGAGTGCGCTGCATCATTCTTGGTGGCGACAGGACTTCTGTTGCCCGAAACCCGGGAACTGAGACCTCATCATCGTCAGCCCATGGGAGACCCCTTGACTACAAGGAGGATTCAGAACTGCTGGCAGTCGTGCTGGGAGAGGTAGGTCTTTTCTGGGCCTTGGTAAGAGGTCCAGGATAGCAAGTCAGAAACCGAGCATAATGAGAGGTTGGGCGCGTGCAGGAAAAAACCAGTCCCCCCCAAAAAAAAAAGTTAAAAAGGCCCTCCCGGTGATTCTAATGACAAGGGAGTGTATTTGTCAGAAACCAAAACAGTTAATTTGTCTAAGCTGAGTGTGGTGGCACATGCCTTTAATTCCAGCACTTGGGAGACAGAAGCAAGCAAATCTCTTGTGAGTTCAAAGTAAACCTGGTATGCAGAGTGAATTCCAGGACAGATAAGAGTTACACAGAGAAACCCTGTCTCAAAAAATGAAACAATAGAAGTAAAAGAAACAGAGTAATAATAAAGCCATGTAAAGATTAAAAGCTCAGAGAGAATCTGGTTACAGTATGCTATTGTGTTGTCTCTGCATTCATTGTTTGATTGCCGAGAAAATAACAACTGATAATGGAAATGTTGCTGGATTAATTCAATTGATATATTTTAAAAATGCTTTGACTCCAAAATTTAAGTTCAAGGACAAGTTACTGGGAAAAAGGATTTCTATTATTGTTTCAACAGGAAATAAAAAGCTGTGGATTCCTTCCAGACTAATGTGGTTTGATCAAGCCAGACCCCCTGAAACCTTGGTTCATATTGCAGAATAGGACCTTTGAGTTTGAGCAGATGCTTTAGGAGTTGAGAGCCGCCATTATTCAGATAAACTTCACGTGCCTTGATCTATCCTTGATGGAGCGACTGTTGTCGTGGATTGCTTCAGCTGTTTCCTATTTCAAGGAATGGGTGGGGGTGGGATTGTTTGGTGCAGCCATTTGCTGCGGACTTGTGTTGCTTCTCTGGCTGGTGTGTAGGCTCAGGGCTCAAACTAAGAGAGACAAGGTGGTTATCACCCAGGTGCTTACAGCTTTGGAACAAGGGGCTTCCACTGATATTTGGTTATCTATGCTTAAGCAGTAGGCTGCTGGCTAGACAGCTCTTGCACGCCCGGAGCCTAGGCTCATTGCACAGGGTACAGTGTCAGGCTTGAGCAGCCCATGAGGGATGCTGAGCAAATTACTGATGGCTGTTCAGAGTCAAAACAAATCCAGGCTCCTACATTTGACAGGATGTCTCTTTTTAACAAAAGGTAAGGGCATCCTGGGATATCTAGGAAAAAGTGATATATCCCACCTGCATCAAGGATCACTGCCACCTGTATCCAGGCAACTCCCGTATCCTGCTAGTGGGCACTCAACTCCACTGTCCTATCTGGCACAGGTATGGGAAACACCACACTATCCAAGCCCATGGCATAGGGGATACAGGCAAACAGGAACTACAGCTGGTTGCCTCACTGAGGCCATGCCTTCTCCATTTCCTGAGCTGACTTTCAGTCAGTTCCTGGTGTCTGGCCACTGCTGGCCTGCCTTTTAATTGCTAATCTCATTAACACCTGCCAGAGGGGGTAAGGGCACACCCACCCTGCTGAGCCTCTGCAGGTAGGCAGCGTTCTTTGGCAAAGGGAATGAATCACATTTCCTCAGCCTCTTTTTGGATTCATCCATGGCAATACTTATATATCAAGCACCACTGTGCAACAGGAAAACACAGCTCTCTCACGCTAGAGCTGACATTCAGATGGCAGGAACATTTAAGTGCTAAGGGATGCCTTGTTCTTGCCTTCTTTTGATCTACTGGGGCACTTTCGATTGGTACACACCACCTAGTTCACCTAAATAGGAGATGAGGGAAGAATTTAAAGGGATAAGTACTTGAACCTGATAGACAGGGACTGAGGGCTCTACAGAGGTGAGATGACTTTTGCACAGAGAGGTTGAGTTTGGAGGCTCAGCAGCAGAGCACTGCCCTAGCACCTGTGAGGCCCTCAGTTTGACCCTAAGCTTCTCCATCTCCTTGGCCACTTCCTCACCCATGCCTAATTCCACTCTAATGCTGATGGATATTTGTGTTGTTCCAGTTTGTGGCTACTATGAAGAGAACTAGTGTGCACCTTCTAGCATGTTCCTCTTTCTCTCTTATTCTCCTCACCCACCACTCTGTCTCTCTGTGTATGTGTTTCAAACAAGCATTTATTGGGAGCAGGTCCCATAGCAGGAGTGGAAGTCAGAGACAAATTGAAGGAGCCAGGCAAGTGACCTTACTTTTTCACTGGCCCTGCCATTAAGTTTTTACATTTTTGTGTAGACTTATGACTGTGCACTGATGGTTCCATTTGCCTGTTGATATCACTGACAACTGACAAGTCTGCAACCTTTCCACTTGCTCAAAAGAGCCCGCGGTTTCTGAAATGTCTGCCTGAGCCCTTGATCGGTTTTTACTGGGCTGTCTTTTTCTACTGGTTTGCACTTGTTTCCCTACTTTGGCTACAGGCCCTATGTCTGCTTTATATACCAACAGTTTCATTCCTTACTGTGTTGCCTTTCTTGACAATTTTCAGTGTCTTCTATTGGAGAGAATTCTTAACTTCCAGAAAGTTCAATTTGTGATGGATATATATGTAGCTCAGTGTTTAGAGAGTGCTTGCCTAACATGCATGAGACCCTGGGCTCTATTCCTGGCTCTCCAGAAACTGGGTATGTATGGTGCTGTTTACCTATAATCCCAGTATTTGGGAGGTAGAGTCAGGAAGATCAGAGGTTCAAGGTCATCCTCAGCTACACAGCTACATAGCAAGTTCAAGGCTAGCCTGTTATTGGAGACCCTGTCTCAAAAAGTAACCAAGTAAGCAGAAAGATGAGAGATTGGTTTCCAGACTCCACAGGGTGAGCTTACTACCACATGTAACTCCAGGTGCTGTAGGGGTTCTGATGGCTTTTTTTTTTTTTTTTTTTTTTTGGAGGGCACCTATATGTGCTTATACAAACACACAGTCATATACATAAAAAAGAAAAATAAATATTAAAAACAAACTAATCTATCAATATTTTAAAAAGGTTGCCTTCATGACCTTTTTTTCCCTCATGTCTTACTTTACACAGCCTTTTCCTACCAGGATAGTAGTAGATGTCTTTAATTCTAGCACTTGAGAGACCAGAGAATCTGTGATTTCGAGATCAGCCTGGTTGAACATAGTGATTACACATAAATCCTGTCTCAAAAAAACAAAAACAAAACCAAAAAAACCCAAACAACAACAAAAGTCCCAACTTCTTGCTTCTCAAGTCCAAGGTCATGAAGCTATTTCTGAGGAGTCAAACCCATAGCAAAGCTAATCTCAGCAGTGATTGAGTTACTGCATAGAAAGTGCCCTTCACTGAACTTGGATCTCAAGGATTCTGCTAGGCTGTCTGGTTAATGCACTGCAGGAGACTCCTGTCTCCATTTTATCCCTCTCCTCAGTATTTGGAGAAAAAGTCATGTGCCACTGTCCCTGACCTTTTACCCAATGAGCCATCTCCAGCCACAGCTGTCCAGGTAGAGGGTCTACCTAAGGGCATGATGGTGAATAGTTTGGATCAAACAGCTGTTGCTGCCTCCAGCTATGTACTTATGTTTTGGGTATCACAAATTATTTCTCCTGTAGGGTTCTTAGCCACATAGTGACATTTAGGAACTGAACACCTCAGACAGACACCCAGGACAGTTACCATGGGATTTGTTGGTACAATGGTGGCAGTGCCCTTCTTTTAGTCCTTACACCAGGGACCAGACCAGCATCTTGTCTTAGCTGCCTTAGGAAACCATCCCAATATTTGAGGCTCAGTAAGTGATATTCTCTGCCTTTGTGTCTCTATGGGGTGTGTGTGTGTGTGTGTGTGTGTGTGTGTGTGTGTGTGTGTGTGTGTAGTATAAAGAATCACCCAGTTCAAGTAAATGCAAAAAAAATAGTCAGATCATCACACCACCCTAAACATGAACTTGGTAACTTTTATGTCAGCTGATTCATTGAGTGATGGACTACTACATTTACAAAGAATGTGGTTGTGGGGGACCTCTGCACAGAGAGAATGATGCAGAGTGTGAACATTAATGTTAGACTGACAGATGTATATTCCCTTTTTGCAGAAGAATCTCTCAACTTCTTGTTAATTTCAGAGGAAATAACTCCAATTTTGGCTATTTTGAGCTCTCAACATATCACTGGGTAGGGTTGGGGAGAAGACATTTAGTGCAAACCACATGTTGCATTCTCACCATGCATGTACAGTGACATGTGTGGCCAGAAGACCTTAGCTGATACTAAAGAGTAGCAAATAACTGGAAATGATTTTTAACATTTACTTCTGATTTAGATAATTTATACAATAACTTAGTCCTCAACATGGACTGTATTTAATGAAACAAATTCTCAAAAGCCCTCCATATGCCCTAACTGGTTACTTAGAGGTCTGTAGAGGACTGGACAGTCTAGCAAATTCAGCTCTTTGAGGTGTTTGTTTCTCTTTCGGGTGGTTTTAAGGTTTCAGACAAGCTTTAGTGCTCAGAGGAGCCTACTCTGGCTTGTGGGAGAACCCTTTCTTCAGACTTTACTTTCATAGCATCTATGACAATCGCAACACTGAAGTTCATTTATGCACTTTCCTAAAGAGGAGAAGAGGGGGCCATGACTGCATGGGTGTGGGCCAATAAGTGCATCCCGAGATTCTATATTCTTACCTTATTAATATGAAGGCCGTGCAGCTTTCAATCATTTGCTCAACTTGATGATTTCCATTGCTACCTAACTACCCTCTAGAGCTTCTAGTTCCCACAACATGAAGTCCAAACTTCTTAGTATGTTTGGAAAGCTTTGAGGAATTTTGTTTTTTTTTAAATTAAGCCCTGAGGAATTTGAGCCTTGCATACCTGGGTTTTAGAAAACAGAGTTTTACCTCTGAAGTCTAAAAATCCACAGCATTTTGCTTCAGGTGAGAAACCTACCTCTAAGGTTGAATAAGACATATCAGCCACAGTCCCAAAGGAACACATAGGATTCACTTTTCAGAACAAATGCAGCTCTGCAGGGCTTGGGGCACCAAGGGCTGGCTCAGTGGTTAATGCCCTTAGAGGACGCCTGGTTCAATTCCTAGCATCCACATGGTGGTTCACACCTATCTGTAATTCTTTTAACAGGAGACCTGATACCCTCTTCTGGCTCCTGAAGGCTCCTGTCACTCAGAAACAAATGCATGCACATTTACTAAATAAATATTTTGGAAAGTAAAACTGAAACTTTGATACTACTATGTATATGAAGCTATAGTTTTTATTATGTATTTTTAGATAAATATTAAGAATTTAAAAATGGCTCTTCTCCTATATTTCCTGGGTCATATGTCTCACACTAGGTACTCTGACCTTTTCAGAAGCTGCCCACATCCTTAAAATCTCCAGAATTTTGATATTATGTCCAGGGTAGCCTCACTAAAGTACGTAGTGTACATAGCATCTTCATGTGGAATTTCACTTGCCAAGTGTTCCTCAACACCACAAACTTGTAGCTAAGCCTATTTATTGTCAAGAAAGAGCCTGGAATTGACTGTTTATCATGACAATCATTTAGCCACTTGTAGCTGGTGGCTTCTGTGTGTGGACTGGGAAGACACAGAACATCCTTGTACAATTTCCACAAGGCAGTCTTGGCCTGGAAGTTCAGTGATAATGCCTGGCATGCAGCATTCCTCTCGATGCTTAGACTGCAGGCAGCTGTGTGTGATGGAGCCCTACTTTGCATGCTGCACTGCTTCCTCAGAAAAGGATAGGACTTGCTCCTTGCCTCTGCTTCCTCTTTGGGTGCTGAACAAGGGCATGTCAGGGTTCTCCAGAGCTACAGCTCCTCATCCTCTTCCAGGAAGTTCACATGTATCAAAGGTGACTCCATCCTTTGAGGCAACAATCACTACAGGATGGGAAACCCATGTGCCTTCTTCAGACCTGGGCTCCTGTTTCACCTTTCTGTCTCTGGGATCCAGGTTCTGCTATCACACCAAACCCTGATTCTGGCCCTCCGTGTTTTTCCAATGTTTCCCTCTCTGTCTAGACCTCACAGGTAGTCCATCAGTTTACACATCTTGCTCCTACCCACATTTCCTCCATTGCTTCTGCAGTACAATCCCCAAGAGCTGTGGATCCTTGGGCAAGCCCAGGTGCATGATAGCAGCACGGCTCTACTCCTTTATTAATCATCTCTGGTAGAGGTGTTGACCTATGGCTCTGGGTCACATTATCTATGGGTGCCTCAAATGTTTCTTCCCATATCTCTTATCCCACTGATTGCTTAGCAAAGGTCCCAAATAATTACATAGACTGCTAAGGGGAAACTCTCTTCTATCTGAACGTTACTTTCCTTTCCTGTTATTTTCACCATGGGCTCTCTCTCCTATCCTGGGCTTCGGAAACCCAACACTAACGCTACCACCACCCATAATGCTCACCCTAACACTAACCATAACTTAAACTGAACTCTCAATTTCAGAAATACATGACCCTACCTGGATGGCATAGCTCCATATTGGAGAGGGGGAGAATGGAAGGGGAGGTGGTCAGGGTGAATGTAAAGGGGGAGAGAATGTAAGAGGGAGTGAGGGTATCGAGTGAGGGATAGGATTCGACATGTAAAATAAACAATAATAATTTAAAAAAATTCAATATGTAGGGACTCAGAATGTGCCCAAGAGGATTAGTGGATCTAACAGAGATCTTGAGGTCTTTAGCTGAGGGAACTCTAGCAGAGGCCCAGTGATGGGTTTCAAGTATCCAGTAGGACGTTTTGTTTCATTTAAAAATTATTTATCATATGTAATATCCTACTTGAATATCTCCTGGTAGAAAATAAGAGGGCAAAAATCTCATTGTAGATGGTTGTGAACTACAATCTGGTTGGTGGGAAGTAACTCATATCCTCTGTAAGTACAATCAGTGTGCTTGAACTTTTAGCCATCTATCCATTCCATTGTTGTGTTTGAAGAAAAAGCCTCATTATGTAATTTTGACTGGCCTGGAATTCATTGAGATTCATGCTTTTGGCTCCTGAGTACTGCTGGACAGGATCTGTAGAAAGGGGAACTCTCCTCCACTGCTTTTGGGAGTTCAAACTTGTACAGCCATTTTCAAGATAGCTATGGCAGTTCCTCAGCAAGATGGGAATTGGTTTACCACAGGACCTGGCAATCCCATTCATAGCCATATACCCAAATTATCCACATTCATGCAACAGAGACAAGTGTTTAATTATATGTATCGCAGCATTATTTGTAATAGCAAGAAACTAGAAGCTACCCAGATGCCTCTCAACTGAAGAATGGATAAAGAACTTGTGGCACATCTACACAATGGACTACTAATAGACAGAAAGAATGGAATCTTGAAAGGCACAGGCAAGTGGATGGCACTTGAAGAAATAATCATGAATGAGGTAACCCAGGCACAAAAAGTAGAACATGGTAGAGAGGGAGAGAACATAAAAGAGCAAGTCATTATTGGTTTGAAGAGAAAGTTGAACGTTATATCTAGAGACCTACATGACTGACTCCAACTAACAATCTGAGCAACAGTGGAAAGGCTTCCATTATTGACCTTCCCTGAAAATGAGATCAGCAACTAACTCGAGCACTACATGGAGCCCTCATCTATTCTCTGTAGAAAACAGAAGCAAACACCCATAAGTAAACACTGTGTCTAACTAGAATCCAGATGCAGAGAGAGAGAGGACAAGATCGAGTTGCAGAAACACATTGAGACAGCTGACCTGATGAAGGAGGAGCTAATAGGACCCCAGACTGATAGCTGTGAATCCAGCATGGGACTGACTCAGACCCCTGAGATGGGTATCAGCTAGAAGGTCTGAGCGTCTAATGGAGTTCAGACAGTGGAACCTGGATGTATTCCTGGTGCACAAAAGGACCTTGAGGACACATTCCCCCAATCCAGGGATAACCCTAAAGCTAGACATAGAAGAGACATTCTAATCAACACTTCAAATGCGCTGTCAGAAATACATGACCCCACTTGGATGGCCTAGCCCTATGTGTTGATTGTGGGTGAATAGGATGGCAGGGTGGTCAGGGTGAATGTGAGGGGGCAACAGATGATAAGAGGAAGGGAAGGAATTGTGGGTGATATAGGGAACAAGGATCTACATGTAAAAAATCATGAACTAATTTTAAAAAATATCCGGCATGCATGGACTCAGGATGTTCCCAAGAGGAAATGGGGATTTACCACGTATTTGGCGGTCTTTAGCTGAGGGAACTCTAGCAGAGGCCCAGAGATGGGTTTCAAGTAACCAGTAGGACATTTTATTTCATTTTTAAAAGTTATTTTGTCATATGTAGTACCCTACTTGAATGTCTGCTGGTAGAAAAGAAGAGGGCAACAGATCTGATTGTAGATGGTCGTGAGCTACCATCTGGTTGGTGGGAGTTAACTCATATCCTCTGTAAGTACAGTCAGTGTGCTTCAACTTTTAGTCTTCTGTCTCTTCCATTGTTGTGTTTTTAAGAAAGGGCCTCATTATGTATCTGTGACTGGCCTGGAATTCATTGAGATTCATGCTTTTGGCTCCTGAGTCCTGGGTTCAAAGGCATGAAACACCATGATCATCTCAGGAATAAAATTTTATATTGTTAACATAAATAAGCATTAGTTTAGTTAAAATGGCTAGTGCTATGCATTCTGAGACAATAATTAATTTTTATTACATTTCTTATTCACACAAAATTGAGGTAGATATTGTTTCTAAATTAAAAAGTAGTAAATTATGGGCTATAATTAGGGGTTATTGGCTAGTGTCTAGAATTCATGATACTAAGAGATTTAAGTTCAGCCTCTATTACCAACAAAGCAAAATAGGGCCTGAGTAGGTATCTCAGTCATTAAAGTACAAACACGAAGGACCTGAGATCAAGCAAAATGCTAAATCTAGAAGGGGATGATTAAAAGTTAAACTTGTGGGACATTTGATCATTATGTGAAAATAGGGTGCTTTTTACCTTGCCTGCCTAAGGCCCTTAATTGGTTTTATAAAAAGTTAAACGGCCAATTGCTCAAAAGGAATGGTTAGGCAGGATTGCTGGGCTGAGACAAAAACTCAGGGGAATGAATCTAGGCCTGGACCCATGCCAGGAAGACAAGGAAGGAGCTGCGAATACAGAATAATAGACAATAGGCTAATAGACATTTGTTAAGGTATAGGAAATTGTTGGGAACAAGGTTAAGTTAAAGGCCAATTATTCATAATTTAGAAATGTCTGTGTCATTATTTGGGGATGGATTGTTCCAAGAAAATCTGACAAGAAAGTCCAACTACATAATAGCACTGGAAAGGTGAGAGAGATCTGTAAGTCTCAGTGGCAGAAAAGTTTACCTTCATAAATGTGAACCTGATAAATAAGATGGACAATTGGAATTGAATTGACTTTGACACGTGATCTCTCTATTGCTCTGTCTCTATCTATCTGTGCTTCTGTAACTCTCTCCCCATAACATAAACACACACACCCACACCCACCCACCCCCCCCCACACACACATACACACAGTAAACAAACAGATTTATTCCATATTGTATTAAGGTTGGGTGTCTTCAAATATTCTGTCCCTTTCTGTTTGTTTACTCGAGAAAGGGTTTCCCTGTGTAGCCCTTCCTGTCCCCAAACTCACTCTGTGTCCAAGACTGGTCAAAAACTGAAGTGATGCCTACCTCAGCATCCCTTAACACAAACTGGCTCCTTATTTAGAATTAAGGCAAAAGCTGTCAGGTTTTTCAAATTGATAAATACAAGTGAGTTGATACTGCATAATCTGAACACATATTACCTGCAAAAGCAACATATGTAGTGCCACAATAATCTGCAATGACGCAGAAAATACACTTTGAAATTGACACACTCCATCTTTTTCAAAACTTGAATCAGAAGTTAGTTCCAATTTTTTCATACACAATATGATATGTTTATTAATATTGACAAACTGTTCATTCCTAATTTTTTAAAACAATCAAAATTATTATGAGATACATAAATTCCAATCAAATTTTATGGGGGAATGAATGCAGCAGCATACCTTTGTTTGCCTCAAAGTTGCCACATGTTGTTGGAACAGGTTCAGCTTCTCTACAGTTGGGTCAGAGGTGATATGCACATCATACACAGGCCTATGAAGAAGTTTACAGAGTTCCTCATATTGTTATAAGAGTAGATAATGTTTATGAATTCTCTCTTTTTACATTTTTTGAGATATTCTACTTGAGTGTCCAATTCTTTTCTAGTTAATGGAGACTTTTCTCTTCTTTTTTTTTTTTATGAAACCATATATGATTATAGTAAGGTGCAAGGATGGTAATGGAACTACAAAATAATAGGAATGCCAAATGGTTAAATTGACATACAAGGCAGATTAAGCCTCGGGTGGTGGCACAATTTTTTAAATGTAGCACTTGGCAGACAGAAGGGCAGTGGTTACCTGTGAGTTGGAGACCACCCTTGAATACAAACTATGGGCTAAGATGGGCAGGGCTATTACACAGAGATAAACTGCCAAAAGTGTAGGTTATGCCAAACAGAAAATATTGAAAAAAAGGATCACCTAATACTTCTAGCAAGACAGAACAATTATGACTTTGTTTCGTGCTTGACTTCGGCTATGTGGCAAAGAAATACCTCAGGGTCCTGATACTCCAACCTCCTTTTCAGGTTAAGATTACAGGTATCAGTCACCATGCTCAACTTCCTTTTACAATTCCTACTGTAGTGAAATATCCCTGAATTATAGCCCTGCGTGTAATATCTTTGGTAGTAAATAGAGACTTCTCCAATTTATACTGTAGTAAAACACCACTGAATTATTGCCCTGCTCCAAGTTAACAACAATCTTAATGAAATTCCATCCCCACAAATGGGACAAAAGCAATATGTACTCAGCAAAACTGTATTGCAAGTATAAACACAGCCAGTTTTTCACTTTCAATACAGAACACAATTTACACAGTACTTACTCTAATATTCCCATGATCACCTCTTTGCGCATTACTATGAATACAGTAGATCCTGCCCCATTGCTAGTATATAAAGAAGGCATTAGAGTGAGTATTATTTATATATTGTAAAATAAAGTTTCACTAATCATTGTTTAAAAATTGACTTATATTCAGGGAAAACAGATGTGATTAGTATAATCCAAAGGTTCTCATGTGCCTAAATTCACATGAGTGAACTTGAGTGTTTAAGAAAAAAAAAAAAGTATTTTTTATTTAGCACATCTATATCATTTATATTAACTTAAGGAAAATGCTCTAATGTCATGGTCTTCTTGAAGGATCAATTATCCTTACCTTTGAAAGGCAGTCTGACTGCTAGTGTTATTCCATCTACAGACATGGGTGGTATGCTTCTACTTTAATAGTAATTGGAACATGAGATACCTCAACATTATCACTCAGCTCTCCCTGGTGTCCATATTTTCAGAATCATCCTGGATGGCTGAGTGGTACACAGGTTTGATCATTAAAGGAGCCACAAAGTTTTAAGTTTGTCTGGTAACAACTATTTGTATCACTACATATACTCGGCTCTTATGTAAGCATTTATTCTCTGGTGGTGGATGGTAGCTCAGACATATATATGAAGAAGGAATGGAGGAAAGAAATCAAGTTTGGGGTGATACTGTCTACCTGGGTTTTTGATATAAAGCCTAACTTACAAGACTATGAGATTCTTTCCTTCATGTATTTAAGTGTGTTGCTTGTAAACCTGGTGACCACTGAAGTCATAAGTCAGGTCTGGTTTCCCTGGAATAGCAGTTCAGGACAGTTGTAGTCCACTACATGGGCTGGAAACTGGAACCTGCTCTTATGCAAAAGAGTAGAAAATGCTTGCAACTGCTCAACATATCTTCAGCTGCTGTCTTATTTTTATGTATTTTGGAGGTGAAGTTTCTCATTCCACCTATCAATGTTGAAGTTAGAAGTATATGCAAACATTATGTTTTTTTCACTCGAGACAAGGTTCCTATAGGATGCCCTGGCTGTCTTGAAACTTACTCTGTACAACAGGCTGACCTTTGGAGAACTTTCTGCCTCTGACTCTGCCTCCAAAGTACTGGTGTTAAAGGCATAATCCACAACACAGCAATCTGGAATAATTTTCAAGAATTGTGAGGATTGACTTGAGGTTTTCATGGCTTTGAGGGAAGTAGTTTTCAAATTAATCAATTTATTCAATGTTTCCTAACCCCTTCTTTCAAACAAACACCAATGCCTCCCATTTTTCTAAAGTTAAAATATTATTATGCTCTGTAAAACTAAAAAAATTGTAAGCAGGGTGAATAGGGTAACTGCCTTCCACATTTGTCGTATATATCCCTCCTTCAACTAGAATGCTTTCAATTTGCATTGCTACACAGACAACACATTCCTCTGTCTTAGATACCCACCAGCTTGTTTTGAACACCACAAAATATAAGCCTAAACATATATCATTTTTTACTTTTACAAAAAAGCCCCATGCATTTAGGTAACTATGTGTAGTGCAAGTTTATAATTGCAGCACTTGGAAGTATGGACAGATGACTGCTACTACCTCCAAGCTGGCCTTGGCTACAAAGCAACACCCTGCCTCAAAACAAATAAGTATACATAAATAAACTTAAATGTAACCATGTCATATTTAATTAGTGAAAATTACAAACCAGTGGAATGGTACATGCCTTGCTCAGTACTCAGTAGCTTGAGACAGGAGTCACAAGTTCAAGGCCACAAAGGACTATCTTGGCAAAAGAACAAATGAGATGAAAATAAACAATAAAACATACATTTACTTCACCACAGTTGAAAAGAAGAAAATCATATCTTACCATTCTGGTGAGCATGTGTTGCTGTGCTAAAACACTGACCACACACAATGCAGGCCAGAAAGGGGCTTACTTAGCTTATGCTCCAGGTCACTGTCCCTAATGAGAATTACAGCAGCGACTCAAGGAGGACAGTGGGGAGAAAATGTGGAGGAATGCAGGTGTCAGCTCATCTCTGGCTCTCTGACATGCTCACAGTAAAGCTTAGCCAGTCCCCTTTGTTTACAGACAGCCCCGTGCACATGGACAATTATAACAGTATAACTGCTGCCCGTGTACAGGTTTACAGATTTTTTTTCTTTTCTTTTGCCAGCTACAAGGCCTGTGTTAAGGCCAAGAGCTCAGCTTCTCATGCTGAGGTTCCTTCTGGCAGGCTGCTGGCTCAAACCATGCAGGTTTCATTCACATCCTTGTCCCAGTCCTTTCTTTACCTTTCACAAGGTAACTGTTCCCATCAGTGAACTAAATTAGTGTTTCCACGGCCATAGGGAACACTGTAAGGTCTTTGCAATCTCCTGCCTCTTTAATCAGCAGGTGATGACAGTCCCAAATTACTTATTTATCAGTCTTCTCAGGCAGAAGAATGGCAGGTAGTGCATCAGTGATTCATGTGGGCATTGGACATCCATTGTTCTGTGGGCTGCCTGACAATGCTCTCCTGGTCACCAGTGCATGGGGGGCTATTGTCATTACTTTCTTTCCCAAAGTTAACATGTCAGAGTCTTTGACAAGTACAGCCATGTCCATCATAGCTTTTAGACAGACAGACCATCCACTGCCTACAGGATCAAGCTCCTTCCCTGTTTATCGGTTACTGATGGCTTTTCAGAGTCAAAACAAATCCAGGCTCTTACATTTGACAGGATGTCTCTTTTTAACAGAAGGTAAGGGCATCCTAGGATATCTAGGAACAAGTGATATACCCGACCTACATCAAGGATCACTGCCCCTGGCGTCCAGGCAGCTCCTGTATCCTGCTAGTGGGCACTCAACTCCAATATACTATCTGGCACAGGTACGGGAAACACCACACTTTTCAAGCCCATGGCATAGGGGATGCAGGCAAACAGGAACTGCAGCTGGTTGCCTCACTGAGGCCATGCCTTCTCCATTTCCTGAGCTGGCTCTCAGTCAGGTCCTGGTGTCTGCCCTCTGCTGGCCTGCCTTTTAATTGCTAATCTCATTAACACCTGCCAGAGGGGGTAAGGGGAGACCCACCCTGCTGAGCCTCTGCAGGTAGGCAGCCCTCTTGGCAGTGGGTGTGGACTTCAGAGCACAGGGAAAGGATCACATTTAATCAGCCTCTTTTGGATTCATCCATGGCAATACTTGTATGTCAAGCACCACTGTGCAACAGGAAAACACATCTCTCTCACGCTAGAGCTGACATTCAGATGGCAGGAACATTTAAGTGCTAAGGGATGCCTTGTTCTTGCCTTCTTTTGATCTACTGGGGCACTTTCGATTGGTACACACCACCTAGTTCACCTATATAGGAGATGCAGGAACAATTTAAAGGGATAAGTCCTTGAACCTTATAGACAGGGACTCTGGGCTCTACAGAGGACAAATGACTTTTGCACAGAGAGTTTGAGTTTGGAGGCTTAACAGCAGAGCACTGCCCTAGCAACTGTGAGGCCCTCAGTTTGACCCTAAGCTTCTCCATCTACTTGGCCTCTTCCTCACCCATGCCTAATTCCACTCTAATGCTAATGGATATTTGTGTTGTTCCAGTTTGTGGCTACTATGAACAGAACTAGTGTGCACCTTCTAGCATGTTCCTCTTTCTCTCTTATTCTCCTACCCCCCCCCCCGTCTCTCTGTGTATGTGTTTTAAACAAGCATTTATTGGGAGCAGGTCCCATAGCAGGAGTGGAAGTCAGAGACAATTTGTGGGAGCCAGGCAAGTGACATTACCATTTCACTGGCCCTGCCATTAAGTTTTTACATTTTTGTGTAGACTTATGACTGTGCATTGATGGGTCCATTTGCCTGTTGTTTTCCCTGACAACTGACAAGTCTGCAACCTTTCCACTTGCTCACTGGGCCATCAAAAGAGCCCGCGGTTTCTGAAATGTCTGCCTGAGCCCTAGATCGGTTTTTACTTGGCTGTCTTTTTCTACTGGTTTGCACTTGTTTCCCTACTTTGGCTACAGGCCCTGTGTCTGCTTTATATACCAACAGTTTCATTTCTTACTGTGTTGCCTTTCTGGCCAATTTTAAGTGTCTTCTATTGGAGAGAATTCTTAACTTCCAGAAAGTTCAATTTGTGCTGGAGATGTATGTAGCTCAGTGTTTAGAGAGAGCTTGCCTAACATGCATGAGACCCTGGGCTCTATTCCTGGCTCTCCAGAAACTGGGTATGTATAATCCCAGTATTTGAGAGGTAGAGGCAGGAAGATCAGAGGTTCAAGGTCATCCTCAGCTACACAGCTACATAGCAAGTTCAAGGCTAGCCTGTTATTGGAGACCCTGTCTCAAAAAGTTACCAAGTATGCAGAAAGATTAGAGTTTGGTTTCCAGCCTCCACAGGGTGAGCTCACTACCATCTGTAACTCCAGGTGTTGTAGGGGATCTGATGGCCTTTTTTTTTTTTTTTTTTTTTTGGAGGGCACCTATATGTGATTTTACATACACACACAAAATAAAAATAAATATTAAAAACAAACTAACCTATCAATGTTTTTAAAAGTTTGCTTTCATGACCTTTTTTTCCCTCATGTCTTACTTTACACAGTCTTTTCCTATCAGGATAGTAGTGGATGTCTTTAATTCTAGCACTTGAGAGACAGGAGAATCTGTGATTTCATGATCAGCATGGTTGAACATAGTGATTACACACAGATCCTGTCTCAAAAACACAAAAACAAAACCTAAAAAACCCAAAGAACAACAAAAATCCGAACTTCTTGCTTCTCAAGTCCAAGGTCATGAAGCTATTACTGAGGAGTCAAACCCTTAGCAAAGCTAATCTCAGCAGTGAACGAGTTACTGCCTAGAAACTGCCCTTCAATGAACCTGGATCACAAGGATTCTGCTAGGCTGGCTGGTTAATGCACTGCAGGGATCCCCCTGTCTCCATAATGTCCCTCTCCTCTGTATTTGGAGAAATAGTCATGTGCCACTGTGCCTGACCTTTTACCCAATGAGCCATCTCCAGCCACAGCCCTCCAGGTAGAGTTTCTACCTAAGGGAATGATGGTGAATAGTTTGGATCAAACAGCTGTTGCTGCCTCCAGCTATGTACTTATGTTTTGGGTATCACAAATTAGTTCTCCTGTAGGGTTCTTAGCCACATAGTGATATATGGGAACTGAACACCTCAGAAAGATACTCAGGACAGTTACCATGGCATTTGTTGGTACAATGGTGACAGTACCCTTCCTTTAGTCCTTACACCAGGGACCAGGTCACCATCTGGTCTTAGCTGCCTTGGGAAGCCATCCCAATATTTGAGGCTCAGTAAGTGAAATTCTCTGCCTTTGTGTCTCTGTGGTGTGTGTGTGTGTGTGTGTGTGTGTGTGTGTGTGTGTGTGTGTGTGTGGGTGAGTGTAGTATAAAGAATCACCCAATCCAAGTAAATGCAAATAAAGTATACAGATCATCACACCACCCTAAACATAAACTTGGTAACTTTTATGTGAGCTGATTCATTGAGTGATGGACTATTACATTTACAAAGAGTGTGGTCGTAGGAGACCTCTGCACTGAGAGAGTGATGCAGTGTGTGAATATTAATGTTAGACTGACAGATGTATATTAACTTTTTGCAGAAGAATCTCTCATCTGCTTGTTAATTTCTGTGCTAATACCTCAAATTTAGGCTATTTTGAGCTTCCACCTTATCACCGGGTACGGTTGGGGAGAAGATATTTAGTGGCAAACCACATGTTGCATTCTCACCATGCATGTACAGTGACATGTGTGGCCACAAGACCGTAGCTGATACTAAAGAGAAGCGAATAACTGGAAATGATTTTTAACATTTACTTCTGCTTTAGATAATTTATACAATAACTTAGTCCTCAACATGGGCTGTATTTAATAAAACAAATTCTCAAAAGCCCTCCATATGCCCTAACTGGTTACTCAGAGCTCTGTAGAGGATTGGGCAGTAGTGCAAATTCAGCTCTTTGAGGTTTTTGTTTCTCTGTTGGGTGGTTTTGAGGTTTCAGACAAGCTATAGTGCTCAGAGCAGCCTATTCTGGCTTGTGGGAGAACACTTTCTTCAACTTTACTTTCATAGCATCTATGACAATCGCAACACTGAAGTTCATTTATGCACTTTCCTAAAGAGGAGAAAAGGGGGCCATGACTGCATGGGTGTGGGCCAATAAGTGCATCCCAGTATTCTATATTCTTACCTTATTAATATGAAGGCCATGCAGCTTTCAATCTTTTGCTAAACTTGGTGATTTCCATTGCTACCTAACAATGCTCTTGAGCTTCTAGTTCCCCACAAGATAAAGTCCAAACTACTTAGTTTGTTTGGAAAGCTTTTAGGAATTTTTTTTTTAATTAAGCCCTGAGGAATTTGAGCCTTGCATACCTGGGTTCTAGAAAACAGAGTTTTACCTCTGAAATCTAAAAATCCACAGCATTTTGATTTAGGTGAGAAACGTACCTCCAAGGTTGAATAAGACATATCAGCCACAGTCCCAAAGGAACACATAGGATTCACTTTTCAGAACAAATGCAGCTCTGCAGGGCTTGGGGCACCAAGGGCTGGCTCAGTGGTTAAGTGCAGGCCCGGTTCAATTCCT
The DNA here is from genome assembly GCF_943737965.1 of Phodopus roborovskii. Classification (NCBI taxonomy): domain Eukaryota; kingdom Metazoa; phylum Chordata; class Mammalia; order Rodentia; family Cricetidae; genus Phodopus; species Phodopus roborovskii. Next base: position 81,063 of record NW_026126972.1, read on the forward strand.
ACCACCCACATGTTGGGTCACAACTATCTGTAATTCTTTTAACAGGAGACCTGATACCCTCTCCTGGGTTCTGAAGGCTCCTGTCTCATTTATTAAATAAAAATTTTGGAAAGTAAAACTGAAACTTTAATACTACTATGTATATGAAGCTATAGTTTTTATTATGTATTTTTAGATAAAAATTAAGATTTTAAAAATGGCTCTTCTCCTGCATTTCCTGGGTCATATATCTCACACTAGGAACCCTGAACTTTTCAGAAGCTGCCCACATCCTTAAAATCTCCAGGATTTTGATATTACGTCCAGGGTAGCCTCACTAAAGTACCTAGTGTACATAGCATCTTCATGTGGAATTTCACTTGCGAAGTGTTCCTCAACACCACAAACTTGCAGCTAAGATTATTTTTTGTCAAGAAAGAGCCTGGAATTGACTGTTTATCATGACAATCATTTAGCCACTTGTAGCTGGTGGCTTCTGTGTGTGGACTGGGAAAACACAGAACATCCTTGTACAATTTCCACAAGGCAGTCTTGACCTGGACATTCAGTGATAACGCCTGCCATGCAGCATTCCTCTCTATGCTTGGACTGCAGGCAGCTGTGTGGGATGGAGTCCTACTTTGCATGCTGCACTGCTTCCTCAGAAAAGGATAGGACTTGCTCCTTGCCTCTGCTTCCTCTTTGGGTGCTGACCAAGGGCATGTCAGGGTTCTCCAGAGCTACAGCTCCTCATCCTCTGCCAGGAAGTTCACATGTATCAAAGGTGACTCCATCCCTTGAGGCAACAATCACTACAGGATGGGAAACCCATGTGCCTTCTTCAGACCTGGGCTCCTGTTTCACCTATCTGTCTCTGGGCTCCAGGTTCTGCTGTCTCACCAAACCCTGATTCTGGCCCTCCGTGTTTTTCCAAAGTTTCCCTCTCTGTCTAGACCTCACAGGTAGTCCATCAGTTTACACATCTTGCTCCTACCCACATTTCCCCCATTGCTTCTGCAGTACAAACCCCAAGAGCTCTGGATCCTTGGGCAAGCCCAGGTGCATGATGTCAGCAGGGCTCTACTCCTTTTTAATCATCTCTGGTAGAGGTGTTGACCTGTGGCGCTGGGTCACATCTTTTATGGGTGCCTCAAATGTTTCTTCCCACATCTCTTATCCCACTGATTGCTCAGCAAATGTCCCAAATAATTACATAGACAGCTAAGGGTACACTCTCTCCCATGTGAAGTTTGCTTTCCTTTTCTGCTATCTTTGGCATGGGCTCTCACTCCTTTCCTGGGCTTTAGGAACCCAACCCTAATGCTACCACCAACCATAATGCTCACCCTAACTCTAACCATACCCTAAACAGAACTCTCATTGTCAGAAATACATGGCCCTACCTGGATGTCATAGCCCCATATGGGGGAGAGGGGGTGAATGGAAGGGGAGGTGGTCAGGGTGCAAGAGAAGGGGGACAGAATGTAAGAGCGTGAAAGGGTAGGGAGTGAGGGATAGGAATCGACAAGTAAAATAAACAATAATCATTGAAAAAAATTCAGTATGCAGGGGCTCAGAACGTGCCCATGAGGATTAATGGATCTAAAAGAGATCTTGAGGTCTTTAGCTGAGGGAACTCTAGCAGAGGCCCAGTGATGGGTTTCAAGTATCCAGTAGGACGTTTTATTTCATTTTAAAAAATTATTTATCAGGTGTACTATCCTACTTGAATATCTCCTGGTAGAAAAGATGAGGGCAACAATCTCATTGTAGATGGTTGTGAACTACCATCTGATTGTTGGGAAGTAACTCATATCCTCTAAAAGTACAATCAGTGTGCTTGAACTTTTAGCCATCTAACCATGCATGCTATTGCTGTGTTTGAAGAAAAGGCCTCATTATGTAATTTTGACTGGCCTGGAATTCATTGAGATTCATGCTTTTGGCTCCTGAGTACTGCTGGACAGGATGTGTAGAAAGGGTAACACTCCTCCACTGATTTTGGGAGTTCAAACTTGTACAGCCATTTTCAAGATAGCTATGGCAGTTCCTCAGCAAGATGGGAAATGGTTTACCACAGGACCTGGAAATCCCCCCTCATAGGCATATACCCAAATTATCCACATTCATGCAACAAAAAATGTGTTTATTTATACCTATAGCAGCATTATTTGTAATAGCAAGAACCTAGAATCTACTCAGATGCCTCTCAACTGAAGAATGGATAAAGAACTTGTGGCACATCTACACAATGGACTACTAATCTACAGAAAAAATGGAATCTGGAAATGCACAGGCAAGTGGATAGTAATTGAAGAAGCAATCATGAATGAGGTAACACAGGCAGAAAAAGTAGAACATGGTAGAGAGGGAGAGAACATAAAAGAGCAATTCGTTATTGGTTTGAAGAGAAAATTGAATCTAAATTTACATCTAGAGACATACAAGACTGACTCCAACTAACAATCTGAGCAACAGTGGAAAGGCTTCCATTATTGACCTTCCCTGAAAATGAGATCAACAACCAACTTATGCGCTACATGGAGCCCTCATCTAGTCTCTCTAGAAAACAGAAGCAAACACCCATAAGTAAACACTGCGTCTAACTAGAATCCAGATGCAGAGAGAGAGAGGACAAGATCGAGTTGAAGAAAAACATTGAGACAGCTGACCTGATGAAGGAGGAGCTAATAGGAACCCAGACTGATAGCTGTGACTCCAGCATGGAACTGACTCAGACCCCTTAGATGGGTATCAGCTAGAAGGTCTGAGCTGTCTAATGGAGTTCAGACAGTGGGACCTGGATGTATTCCTGGAGCGCAAAAGGACCTTGAGGACACATACCCCCAATCCAGGTATACCCCCTAAACCTAGACATAGAAGAGATATTCTAATCAACACTTCAAATGTGCTTTAAGAAGTACATGACCCCACTTTGATGGCCTAGCCCTATGGGTTGATTGTGGGTGAATAGGATGGCAGGGTGGTCAGGGTGAATGTGAGGGGGCAACAGATGATAAGAGGAAGGGGAAGGAATTGAGGGAGATATAGGGAACAAGGATCTACATGTAAAAAATCATGAACTAATTTTAAAAAATATCCGGCATGCATGGACTCAGGATGTTCCCAAGAGGATATGGGGATCTAACAAGTATTTGGCGGTCTTTAGCTGAGGGAACTCTAGCAGAGGCCCAGTGATGGGTTTCAAGTAACCAGTAGGACATTTTATTTCATTTTTAAAAGTTATTGTGTCATATGTAGTACCCTACTTGAATGTCTGCTGGTAGAAAAGAAGAGGGCAACAGATCTGATTGTAGATGGTCGTGAGCTACCATCTGGTTGGTGGGAGTTAACTCATATCCTCTGTAAGTACAGTCAGTGTGCTTCAACTTTTAGTCTTCTGTCTCTTCCATTGTTGTGTTTTTAAGAAAGGGCCTCATTATGTATCTGTGACTGGCCTGGAATTCATTGAGATTCATGCTTTAGGCTCCTGAGTCCTGGGTTCAAAGGCATGAAACACCATGATCATCTCAGGAATAAAATTTTATATTGTTAACATAAATAAGCATTAGTTTAGTTAAAATGGCTAGTGCTATGCATTCTGAGACAATAATTAATTTTTATTACATTTCTTATTCACACAAAATTGAGTTTCTAAATTAAAAAGTAGTAAATTATGGGCTATAATTAGGGGTTATTGGCTACTGTCTAGAATTCCTGATACTAAGAGATTTAAGTTCAGCCTCTATTACCAACAAAGCAAAATAGGGCCTGAGTAGGTATCTCAGTCAATAAAGTACAAACACGAAGGACCTGAGATCAAGCAAAATGCTAAATCTAGAAGGGGATGATTAAAAGTTAAACTTGTGGGACATTTGATCATTATGTGAAAATAGGGTGCTTTTTACCTTGCCTGCCTAAGGCGCTTAATTGGTTTAATAAAAAGTTAAACGGCCAATTGCTCAAAAGGAATGGTTAGGCAGGATTGCTGGGCTGAGAGAAAAACTCAGGGGAATGAATCTAGGCCTCTACCCATGCCAGGAAGACAAGGAAGGAGCTGCGAATACAGAATAATAGACAATGGGCTAATAGACATTTGTTAAGGTATAGGAAATTGTTGGGAACAAGGTTAAGTTAAAGGCCAATCATTCATAATTTAGAAATGTCTGTGTCATTATTTGGGGATGGATTGTTCCAAGAAAATCTGACAAGAAAGTCCAACTACATAATAGCACTGGAAAGGTGAGAGAGATCTGTAAGTCTCAGTGGCAGAAAAGTTTACCTTCATAAATGTGAACCTGATAAATAAGATGGACAATTGGAATTGAATTGACTTTGACACATGATCACTCTATTGCTCTGTCTCTGTCTATCTGTGTTTCTGTCTTTCTCTCCCCATAACATAAACAAACACACCCACACCCACCCCATACCACACACACACATACAAACAGTAAACAAACAGATTTATTCCATATTGTATTATGGTTGGGTGTCTTCACATATTTTGTCCCTTTCTGTTTGTTTACTCGAGAAAGGGTTTCCCTGTGTAGCCCTGCCTGTCCCCAAACTCACTTTGTGCACAATTCTGGTCTGAAACTGAAGTGATGCCTACCTCAGCATCCCTTAATACAAACTGGCTCCTTATTTAGAATTAAGGCAAAAGCTGTCAGGTTTTTCAAATTGATAAATACAAGTGAATTGATACTGCATAATCTGAACATATATTACCTGCAAAAGCAATGTATGTAGTGCCACAATACTCTGCAATGACACAGAAAATACACTTTGAAATTGACACACTCCATCTTTTTCAAAACTTGAATCTGAAGTTAGTTCCAATTTTCTCATACACAATATGATTTGTTATTAATATTGACAAACTGTTAATTCCTAAATTCTTAAAACAATCAAAATTGTTATGAGATACATAAAAGTCCAATGAAATTTCATGGTGGAATGAATGCAGCAGCATGCCTTTGTTTGCCTCAAAGTTGCCACATGTTGTTGGAACAGGTTCAGCTTCTCTACAGTAGGGTCAGAGGTGATATGCACATCATACAGAGGCCTATGAAGAAGTATACATAGTACCTCATATTGATATAAGAGTAGTTTATGTTTATGAATTCTCTCTTTTTTACATTTTTTGAGGAATTCTACATGAGTGTCCAATACTTTTCTAGTTAATGGAGACTTTTCTCTTTCTTTTTTTTTATGAAACCATATATGATTATAGTAAGGTGCAAGGATGGTAATGGAACTACAAAATAATAGGAATGCCAAATGGGTAAATTGACATACAAGGCAGTTTAAGCCTCGGGTGGTTTCACAATTTTTTAATTGTAGCTCTTGGGAGACAGAAGTGCAGTGGTTATCTGTGAGTTGGAGACCACCCTTGAATACAAACTATGGGCTAAGATGGGCAGGGCTATTTCACAGAGATAAACTGCCAAAAATGTAGGTTATGCCAAACAGAAAAAAATGAAAAAAGGATCACCTAATACTTCTAGCAAGAAAGAACAATTATGACTTTGTTTCGTGCTTGACTTCTCCTATGTGGTAAAAAAATAACTAGAGTCCTGATACTCCAACCTCCTTTTCAGGTTAAGATTACAGGTATCAGTCACCATGCTCAACTGCCTTTTACAATTCCTACTGTAGTAAAATATCCCTGAATTTTAGCCCTGCGTGTAATATCTTTGGTAGTAAATACAGATTGCTCCAATTTATACTGTAGTAAAACACACCTGAATTATTGCCCTGCTCCAAGTTACCAACAATCTTAATGAAATTCCATCCCCACAAATGGGACAAAAGCAATATATACTCAGCACAATCTGTATTGCAAGTATAAACACAGCCAGTTTTTCACTGTCAATACAGTACTCAAATTACACAATACTTACACTAATATTCCCATGATCACCTCTTTGCCCATTACTATGAATACAGTAGATCCTGCCCCATTCCTGGTGGATAAAGAATGAAGTAGAGTGAATATTATTTATATATTGTAAAAATATAGTTTCACTAATCATTGTTTAAAAACTGCCTTATATTCAGAGAAAACAGATGTGATTAGTATACTCCAAAGGTTCTCATGTGCCTAAATTCACATGAGTGAACTTGAGTGTTTAAAAAAAAAAAAAAAAAAAAAAAAGGATTTTTCATGTAGCACATCTACATCAATCATATTAACTTAAGGAAAATGGTCTAATGTCATGGTCTTCTTGAAGGATCAATTATCCTTACCTTTGAAAGGCAGTCTGACTATTGGTATTATTGCATCTATACACATGGGTGGTACGATTCTACTTTAATACTAATGGAACATGAGATACCTCAACATTATCATTCAGCTCTCCCTAGTGTCCCATATTTTCAGAATCATCCTGGATGGCTGAGTGGTACACAGGTTTGATCATTAAAGGAGCCACAAAGTTTTAAGTTTGTCTGGTAACAACTATTTGTATCACTACATATACTCGGCTCTTATGTACCCATTTATTCTCTGGTGGTGGATGGTAGATCAGACATATATATGAAGAAGGAATGGAGGACAGAAATCAAGTTTGGGGTGATATTGTCTACTTGGTTTTTTGATATAAAGCCTAACTTACAAGATTATGAGATTATTTCCTTCATGTATTTAAGTGTGTTGCTTGTGAATCTGGTGACCACTGAAGTCACAAGTCAGTGCTGGTTTCCCTGGAATAGCAGTTCAGGACAGTTGTAGTCCACCACATGGGCTAGACACTGAAACCTGCTTTTATTCAAGAGAAGAAAAGGCATGCAATTGCACAATGTATCTTAAGCTGCTGTCTTATTTTTATGTATTTTGGAGATGGAGTTTCTCATTCCACCTATCTCTGCCTCTCAATGTTGAAGTTAGAAGTATATGCAACCATTATGTTTTTTCACTCGAGACAAGGTTCCTATATGATGCCCTGGCTGTCTTGAAACTTACTCTGTAGAACAGGCTGGCCTTTGAAGATCTTTCTGCCTCTGACTCTGCCTCCAAAGTACTGGTGTTAAAGGCATAATCCACAACCCAGCAATCTGGATTAATTTTCAAGAATTGTAAGGAGTGAATTGAGGTTATCATGGCTTTGAGGGAAGCAGTTTTCAAATTAATCAATTTATTCAATGTTTCCTTACCCCTCGTTCAAACAAACACCAATGCCTCCCATTTCTCTAAAGTTAAAATATTATTATGCTCTGTAAAACAAAAAGAAAAAAAATTAAAGCAGGGTGAATAGGGTAACTGCCTTCCACATTTGTCATATATATCCCTCCTCCAACTAGAATGCTTTCCATTTGCAATGCTAAACTGACAACATATTCCTCTGTCTTAGATACCTACAAGCTTGTTTTTTGAACATGATAAAATATAAGCCGAAACATATATAATTTTTTACTTTTACAAAAAAGCCGCATGCATTTAGGTAGCTTTGTGTAGTGCATGTTTATAATTGAAGCAATTTTCAAATTAATCAATTTATTCAATGTTTCCTTACCCCGCCTTTCAAACAAACACCAATGCCTCCCATTTCTCTATGCAAGTTTATAATTGTAGCACTTGGAAATATGGACAGATGACTGCTAATACCTTCATCCGGGCTTTGCTACAAAGCAAGACACTGCCTCAAAACCAATAAGTATACATAAAGAGAATTAAATGTAACCATCTCATATTTAATTAGTGAAAAATACAAACCAGTGGGATGGTACATGCCTTGCTCAGTACTCAGAAGCTTGAGACAGGAGTCACAAATTCAAGGACAGAAAGGACTGTATTGCTAAGAGCCTATCTTGGCAAAAGAACAAATGAGATGAAAATAAACAATAAAACATACATTTACTTCACCAGAGTTGAAAAGAAGAAAATCATATCTTACCGTTCTGGTGAGCATCTGTTGCTGTGCTAAAACACTGACCACACACAATGCAGTCCAGAAAGGGGCTTACTTAGCTTATGCTCCAGGTCACTGTCCCTAATGAGAATTACAGTAGCTACTCAAGCAGGACAGTGGGAAGAAATGTGGAGGAATGCAGGTGTCAGCTCATCTCTGGCTCTCTCACTTGCTCACAGTAAAGCTTAGCCAGTCCCCTTTGTTTACAGATAGCCCCTTGCACATGGACAGTTATAACAGCATAACTGCTGCCCATGTACAGGTTTACAGATTTTTTTCTTGTCTTTGGCCAGCTGCAAGGCCTGTGTTAAGGCCAAGAGCTCAACTTCTCATGCTGAGTTTCCTTCTGGCAGGCTGCTGGCTCAAACTCTGCAGGTTTCATTCACATCCTTGTCCCAGTCCTTTCTTTACCTTTCACAAGGTTCCCATCAGTGAACCAAGTTAGTGTTTCCATGGCCAGAGGGAAGACTGTAAGGTCTTTGCAAACTCCTGTCTCTTTAATCAGCAGGTGATGACAGTCCCAAATTACTTGTTCTTCAGTCTTCTCAGGCAGAAGAGTGGCAGTTAGTGCATCAGTTATTCATGTGGGCATTGGACATCCATTGTTCTGTGGGCTGCCGGACAATGCTCTCCTGCTCACCAGTGCATGGGGGGGCTATTGTAATTACTTTCTGCCCCTAAGTTAACATGTCAGAGTCTTTGATCAGTACAGCCATGGCAGCCATAGCTTTTAGACAGCCAGAACATCCACTGCCTACAGGATCAAGCTCCTTCCCTGTTTATCGGTTACTGATGGCTGTTCAGAGTCAAAACAAATCCAGGCTCCTACATTTGACAGGATGTCTCTTTTTAACAGAAGGTAAGGGCATCCTGGGATATCTAGGAACAAATGATATATCCCACCTGCATCAAGGATCACTGCCACCTGTATCCAGGCAACTCCCGTATCCTGCTAGTGGGCACTCAACTCCACTGTCCTATCTGGCGCAGGTATGGGAAACACCACCCTATCCAAGCCCATGGCATAGGGGATAAAGGCAAACAGGAACTACAGCCGGTTGCCTCACTGAGGCCATGCCTTCTCCATTTCTTGAGCTGACTCTCAGTCAGATCCTGGTGTCTGGCCACTGCTGGCCTGCCTTTTAATTGCTAATCTCATTAACACCTGCCAGAGGCCTCAAGGGGAGACCCACCCTGCTGAGCCTCTGCAGGTAGGCAGCCCTCTTTGGCAAAGGGAATGAATCACATTTCCTCAGCCTCTTTTTGGATTCATCCATGGCAATACTTATACATCAAGCACCACTGTGCAACAGGAAAACACAGCTCTCTCACGCTAGAGCTGACATTCAGATGGCAGGAACATTTAAGTGCTAAGGGATGCCTTGTTCTTGCCTTCTTTTGATCTACTGGGGCACTTTCGATTGGTACACACCACCTAGTTCACCTAAATAGGAGATGAGGGAAGAATTTAAAGGGATAAGTACTTGAACCTGATAGACAGGGACTGAGGGCTCTACAGAGGTGAGATGACTTTTGCACAGAGAGGTTGAGTTTGGAGGCTCAGCAGCAGAGCACTGCCCTAGCACCTGTGAGGCCCTCAGTTTGACCCTAAGCTTCTCCATCTCCTTGGCCTCTTCCTCACCCATGCCTAATTCCACTCTAATGCTGATGGATATTTGTGTTGTTCCAGTTTGTGGCTACTATGAACAGAACTCGTGGGAACCTTCTAGCATGTTCCTCTTTCTCTCTTATTCTCCTCCCCCCACCCCTCTGTCTCTCTGTGTATGTGTTTCAAACAAGCATTTATTGGGAGAAGGTCCCATAGCAGGAGTGGAAGTCAGAGACAAATTGAAGGAGCCAGGCAAGTGACCTTACTTTTTCACTGGCCCTCCATTAAGTTTTTACATTTTTGTGTAGACTTATGACTGTGCACTGATGGTTCCATTTGCCTGTTGATTTCACTGACAACTGACAAGTCTGCAACCTTTCCACTTGCTCAAAAGAGCCCGCGGTTTCTGAAATGTCTGCCTGAGCCCTTGATCGGTTTTTACTGGGCTGTCTTTTTCTACTGGTTTGCACTTGTTTCCTACTTTGGCTACAGGCCCTATGTCTGCTTTATATACCAACAGTTTCATTCCTTACTGTGTTGCCTTTCTGGACAATTTTAAGTGTCTTCTATTGGAGAGAATTCTTAACTTCCAGAAAGTTCAATTTGTGATGGAGATATATGTAGCTCAGTGTTTAGAGAGTGCTTGCCTAACATGCATGAGACCCTAGGCTCTATTCCTGGCTCTCCAGAAACTGGGTATGTATGGTGGTGTTTACCTATCATCCCAGTATTTGGGAGGTAGAGGCAGGAAGATCAGAGGTTCAAGGTCATCCTCAGCTACACAGCTACATAGCAAGTTCAAGGCTAGCCTGTTTTTGGAGACCCTATCTCAAAAAGTAACCAAGTAAGCAGAAAGATGAGAGATTGGTTTCCAGACTCCACAGGGTGAGCTTACTACCACATGTAACTCCAGGTGTTGTAGGGGTTCTCATGGCTTTTTTTTTTTTTTTTTTTTTTGGAGGGAACCTATATGTGCTTGTACAAACACACAGTCATATACATACAAAAGAAAAATAAATATTAAAAGCAAACTAATCTATCAATATTTTAAAAAGGTTGCCTTCATGACCTTTTTTTCCCTCATGTCTTACTTTACACAGCCTTTTCCTACCAGGATAGTAGTAGATGTCTTTAATTCTAGCACTTGAGAGACCAGAGAATCTGTGATTTTGAGATCAGCCTGGTTGAACATAGTGATTACACATAAATCCTGTCTCAAAAAAACAAAAACAAAACCAAAAAAACCCAAACAACAACAAAAGTCCCAACATCTTGCTTCTCAAGTCCAAGGTCATGAAGCTATTTCTGAGGAGTCAAACCCATAGCAAAGCTAATCTCAGCAGTGATTGAGTTACTGCCTAGAAAGTACCCTTCACTGAACCTGGATCTCAAGGATTCTGCTAGGCTGTCTGGTTAATGCACTGCAGGAGACTCCTGTCTCCATATTGTCCCACTCCTCTGTATTTGGAGAAAAAGTCATGTGCCACTGTCCCTGACCTTTTACCCAATGAGCCATCTCCAGCCACAGCTGTCCAGGTAGAGGGTCTACCTAAGGGCATGATGGTGAATAGTTTGGATCAAACAGCTGTTGCTGCCTCCAGCTATGTACTTATGTTTTGGGTATCACAAATTAGTTCTCCTGTAGGGTTCTTAGCCACATAGTGACATTTAGGAACTGGACACCTCAGAAAGACACCCAGGACAGATACCATGGGATTTGTTGGTACAATCGTGGCAGTGCCCTTCTTTTTGTCCTTACACCAGGGACCAGACCAGCATCTTGTCTTAGCTGCCTTGGGAAACCATCCCAATATTTGAGGCTCAGTAAGTGATATTCTCTGCCTTTGTGTGTCTGTGATGTGTGTGTGTGTGTGTGTGTGTGTGTGTGTGTGTGTGTGTGTGTGTGTGTGTGTGTGTGTGTATGGGTGTGTGTAGTATAAAGAATCACCCCATTCAAGTAAATGCAAAAAAATAGTCAGATCATCACACCACCCTAAACATGAACTTGGTAACTTTTATGTCAGCTGATTCATTGAGTGATGGACTACTACATTTACAAAGAATGTGGTCGTGGTGGACCTCTGCACAGAGAGAATGATGCAGTGTGTGAACATTAATGTTAGACTGACAGATGTATATTCCCTTTTTGCAGAAGAATCTCTCAACTTCTTGTTAATTTCAGAGGAAATAACTCCAATTTTGGCTATTGTGAGCTCTCAACATATCACTGGGTAGGGTTGGGGAGAAGACATTTAGTGCAAACCACATGTTGCATTCTCACCATGCATGTACAGTGACATGTGTGGCCACAAGACCTTAGCTGATACTAAGGAGTAGCAAATAACTGGAAATGATTTTTAACATGTACTTCTGCTTTAGATAATTTATACAATAACTTAGTCCTCAACATGGACTGTATTTAATGAAACAAATTCTCAAAAGCCCTCCATATGCCCTAACTGGTTACTTAGAGCTCTGTAGAGGACTGGACAGTAGAGCGAATTCAGCTCTTTGAGGTGTTTGTTTCTCTTTCGGGTGGTTTTAAGGTTTCAGACAAGCTTTAGTGCTCAGAGGAGCCTACTCTGGCTTGTGGCAGAACCCTTTCTTCAGACTTTACTTTCATAGCATCTATGACAATCACAACACTGAAGTTCATTTATGCACTTTCCTAAAGAAGAGAAGAGGGGGCCATGACTGCATGGGTGTGGGCCAATAAGTGCATCCCGAGATTCTATATTCTCACCTTATTAATATGAAGGCCATGCAGCTTTCAATTATTTGCTAAACTTGGTGATTTCCATTGCTACCTAACTACCCTCTAGAGCTTCTAGTTCCCCACAGGATGAAGTCCAAACTTATTAGTATGTTTGGAAAGCTTTGAAGAATTTTGTTTTTTTTTTTAATTAAGCCCTGAGGAATTTGAGCCTTGCATACCTGGGTTTTAGAAACAGAGTTTTAGCTCTGAAGTCTAAAAATTCACAGCATTTTGCTTCAGGTGAGAAACCTACCTCTAAGGTTGAATAAGACATATCAGCCACAGTCCCAAAGGAACACATAGGATTCACTTTTCAGAACAAATGCAGTTCTGCAGGGCTTGGGGCACCAAGGGCTGGCTCAGTGGTTAATGCCCTTAGAGGAAGCCTGGTTCAATTCCTAGCATCCACATGGTGGTTCACACCTACCTGTAATTCTTTTAACAGGAGACCTGATACCCTCTTCTGGGTCCTGAAGGCTCCTTTCACTCAGGAACAAATGCATGCACATTTACTAAATAAAAATTTTGGAAAGTAAAACTGAAACTTTGATACTATTATGTATATGAAGCTATAGTTTTTATTATGTATTTTTAGATAAATATTAAGAATTTAAAAATGGCTCTTCTCCTGTATTTCCTGGGTCATATGTCTCACACTAGGTACTCTGACCTTTTCAGAAGCTGCCCACATCCTTAAAATCTCCAGGATTTTGATATTACGTCCAGGGTAGCCTCACTAAAGTACCTAGTGTACATAGCATCTTCATGTGGAATTTCACTTGCCAAGTGTTCCTCAACACCACAAACTTGTAGCTAAGCCTATTTTTTGTCAAGAAAGAGCCTGGAATTGACTGTTTATCATGACAATCATTTAGCCACTTGTAGCTGGTGGCTTCTGTGTGTGGACTGGGAAGATACAGAACATACTTGTACAATTTCCACAAGGCAGTCTTGGCCTGGAAGTTCAGTGATAATGCCTGGCATGCAGCATTCCTCTCTATGCTTAGACTGCAGGCAGCTGTGTGGGATGGAGCCCTACTTTGCATGCTGCACTGCTTCCTCAGAAAAGGATAGCACTTGCTCCTTGCCTCTGCTTCCTCTTTGGGTGCTGACCAAGGGCATGTCAGGGTTCTCCAGAGCTACAGCTCCTCATCCTCTTCCAGGAAGTTCACATGTATCAAAGGTGACTCCATCCCTTGAGGCAACAATCACTACAGGATGGGAAACCCATGTGCCTTCTTCAGACCTGGGCTCCTGTTTCACCTTTCTGTCTCTGGGATCCAGGTTCTGCTATCACACCAAACCCTGATTCTGGCCCTCCTTGTTTTCCAAAGTTTCCCTCTCTGTCTAGACCTCACAGGTAATCCATCAGTTTACACATCTTGCTCCGACCTACATTTCCTCCATTGCTTCTGCAGTACAATCCCCAAGAGCTCTGGATCCTTGGGCAAGCCCAGGTGCATGATATCAGCATGGCTCTACTCCTTTATTAATCATCTCTGGTAGAGGTGTTGACCTATGGCTCTGGGTCACATTATCTATGGGTGCCTCAAATGTTTCTTCCCACATCTCTTATCCCACTGATTGCTTAGCAAAGGTCCCAAATAATTACATAGACTACTAAGGGGAAACTCTCTTCTATCTGAACGTTACTTTCCTTTCCTGTTATTTTCGCCATGGGCTCTCACTCCTTTCCTGGGCTTCAGGAACCCAACACTAACGCTACCACCAACCATAATGCTCACCTAACTCTAACCATACCTTAAACTGAACTCTCAATTTCAGAAATACATGACCCTACCTGGATGGCATAGCTCCATATTGGAGAGGGGGTGAATGGAAGGGGAGGTGGTCAGGGTGAATGTAAAGGGGGAGAGAATGTAAGAGGGAGGGAGGGTATCAAGTGAGGGATAGGAATCGACATGTAAAATAAACAATAATAATTTAAAAAAATTCAGTATGTAGGGACTCAGAATGTGCACAAGAGGATTAGTGGATCTAACAGAGATCTTGAGGTCTTTAGCTGAGGGAACTCTAGCAGAGGCCCAGTGATGGCTTTCAAGTATCCAGTTGGATGTTTTGTTTCATTTAAAAATTATTTATAATATGTAATATCCTACTTGAATATCTCTTGGTAGAAAATAAGAGGGCAACAATCTCATTGTAGATGGTTGTGAACTACCATCTGGTTGGTGGGAAGTAACTCATATCCTCTGTAAGTACAATCAGTGTGCTTGAACTTTTAGCCATCTATCCATTCCATTGTTGTGTTTGAAGAAAAGGCCTCATTATGTAATTTTGACTGGCCTGGAATTCATTGAGATTCATGCATTTGGCTCCTGAGTACTGCTGGACAGGATCTGTAGAAAGGGGAATTCTCCTCCACTGCTTTTGGGAGTTCAAACTTGTACAGCCATTTTCAAGATAGCTATGGCAGTTCCTCAGCAAGATGGGAATTGGTTTACCACAGGACCTGGCAATCCCACTCATAGCCATATACCCAAATTATCCACATTCATGCAACAAAGACAAGTGTTTAATTATATCTATAGCAGCATTATTTGTAATAGCAAGAAACTAGAAGCTACCCAGATGCCTCTCAACTGAAGAATGGATAAAGAACTTGTGGCACATCTACACAATGGACTACTAATAGACAGAAAAAATGGAATCTTGAAATGCACAGGGAAGTGGATGGCACTTGAAGAAATAATCATGAATGAGGTAACCCAGGCACAAAAAGTAGAATATGGTAGAGAGGGAGAGAACATAAAAGAGCAAGTCATTATTGGTTTGAAGAGAAAATTGAACCTAAAGTTATATCTAGAGACCAAGAAGTCTGACTCCAACTAACAATCTGAGCAACAGTGGAAAGGCTTCCATTATAGACCTTCCCTGAAAATTACATCAGCAACTAACTCGAGCGCTACATGGAGCCCTCATCTAGTCTCTGTAGAAAACAGAAGCAAAGACCCAGAAGTAAACACTGCGTCTAACTAGAATCCAGATGCAGAGAGAGAGAGGACAAGATCGAGTTGCAGAAACACATTGAGACAGCTGATCTGATGAAGGAGGAGCTAATAGGATCCCAGACTGATAGCTGTGAATCCAGCATGGAACTGACTCAGACCCCTGAGATGGGTATCAGCTAGAAGGTGTGAGCTGTCTAATGGAGTTCAGACAGTGGGACCTGGATGTATTCCTGGTGCACAAAAGGACCTTGAGGACACATTCCCCCAATCCAGGGATACCCCCTAAACCTAGACATAGAAGAGACATTCTAATCAACACTTCAAATGCGCTGTCAGAAATACATGACCCCACTTGGATGGCCTAGCCCTATGTGTTAATTGTGGGTGAATAGGATGGCAGGGTGGTCAGGGAGAATGTGAGGGGGCAACAGATGATAAGAGGAAGGGAAGGAATGAGGGAGATATAGGGAACAAGGATCTACATGTAAAAAATCATGAACTAATTTTAAAAAATATCCGGCATGCATGGACTCAGGATGTTCCCAAGAGGATATGGGGATCTAACAAGTTTTTGGCGGTCTTTAGCTGAGGGAACTCTTGCAGAGGCCCAGTGATGGGTTTCAAGTAACCAGTAGGACATTTTATTTCATTTTTAAAAGTTATTTTGTCATATGTAGTACCCTACTTGAATGTCTGCTGGTAGAAAAGAAGAGGGCAACGGGTCTGATTGTAGATGGTCGGGAGCTACCATCTGGTTGGTGGGAGTTAACTCATATCCTCTGTAAGTACAGTCAGTGTGCTTTAATTTTCAGTCTTCTGCATGTTCCATTGTTGTGTTTTTAAGAAAGGGCCTCATTATGTATCTGTGACTGGCCTGGAATTCATTGAGATTCATGCTTTTGGCTCCTGAGTCCTGGGTTCAAAGGCATGAAACACCATGATCATCTCAGGAATAAAATTTTATATTGTTAACATAAATAAGCATTAGTTTAGTTAACATGGCTAGTGCTATGCATTCTGAGACAATAATTAATTTTTATTACATTTCTTATTCACACAAAATTGAGGTCGATTTTGTTTCTAAATTAAAAAGTAGTAAATTATGGGCTATAATTAGGGGTTATTGGCTACTGTCTAGAATTCCTGATACTAAGAGATTTAAGTTCAGCCTCTATTACCAACAAAGCAAAATAGGGCCTGAGTAGGTATCTCAGTCAATAAAGTACAAACACGAAGGACCTGAGATCAAGCAAAATGCTAAATCTAGAAGGGGATGATTAAAAGTTAAACTTGTGGGACATTTGATCATTATGTGAAAATAGGGTGCTTTTTACCTTGCCTGCCTAAGGCCCTTAATTGGTTTAATAAAAAGTTAAACGGCCAATTGCTCAAAAGGAATGGTTAGGCAGGATTGCTGGGCTGAGAGAAAAACTCAGGGGAATGAATCTAGGCCTGGACCCATGCCAGGAAGACAAGGAAGGAGCTGCGAATACAGAATAATAGACAATAGGCTAATAGACATTTGTTAAGGTATAGGAAATCGTTGGGAACAAGGTTAAGTTAAAGGCCAATCATTCATAATTTAGAAATGTCTGTGTCATTATTTGGGGATGGATTGTTCCAAGAAAATCTGACAAGAAAGTCCAACTACATAATAGCACTGGAAAGGTGAGAGAGATCTGTAAGGCTCAGTGGCAGAAAAGTCTAACTTCATAAATGTGAACCTGATAAATAAGAGGGACAATTGGAATTGAATTGACTTTGACATGTGATCTCTCTGTTGCTCTGTCACTGTCTATCTGTGCTTCTGTCTCTCTCTCTCCCCATAACATAAACACACACACACACACACACACACACACACACACACACATACACACAGTAAACAAACAGATATATTCCATATTGTATTATGGTTGGGTGTCTTCACATATTCTGTCCCTGTCCTGTGCACTTTCTGTTTGTTTACTTGAGAAAGTGTTTCCCTGTGTAGCCCTGCCTGTCCCCAATCGCACTCTGTATACAAGGCTGGTCAAAAAATGAAGTGATGCCTACCTCAGCATCCCTTAATAAAAACTGGCTCCTTATTTAGAATTAAGGCAAAAGTTCTCAGGTTTTTCAAATTGATAAATACAAGTGAGTTGACACTGCATAGTCTGAACACATATTACCTGCAAAAGCAACATATGTAGTGCCACAATACTCTGCAATGACTCAGAAAATACACTTTGAAATTGACACACTACATCTTTTTCAAAACTTGAATCAGAAGTTAGTTCCAATTTTTTCATACACAATATGATTTGTTTATTAATATTGACAAACTCTTCATTCCTAATCTCTTAAAACAATCAAAATTATTATGAGATACATAAATTCCAATAAACTTTTATGGGGAATTGAATGCAGCAGCATACCTTATTTGCCTCAATGTTGCCACATGTTGTTGGAACAGGTTCAGCTTCTCTACGGTTGGGTCAGAGGTGATATGCACATCATACATAGGCCTATGAAGAAGTTTACAGAGTTCCTCATATTATTATAAGAGTAGTTTATGTTTATGAATTCTCTCTTTTTTACATTTTTTGAGATATTCTACTTGAGTGTCCAATTCTTTTCTAGTTAATGGAGTCTTGTCTATTTCTTTTTTTATGATTATAGTAAGGTGCATGGATGGTAATGGAACTACAAAATAATAGCAATGCCAAATGGTTAAATTGACATACAAGGCAGTTTAAGCCTCGGGTGGTGGCACAATTTTTTAAATGTAGCACTTGGGAGACAGAAGGGAAGTGGTTATCTGTGAGTTGGAGACCACCCTTGAATACAAACTATGGGCTAAGATGGGCAGGGCTATTACACAGAGATAAACTGCCAAAAATGTAGATTATGCAAAACAGAAAATAATGAAAAAAAGGATCACCTAATACTTCTAGCAAGAAAGAACAATTATGACTTTGTTTCGTGCTTGACTTCTGCTATGTGGCAAAGAAATACCTCAGGGTCCTGATACTCCAACCTCATTTTCTGGTTAAGTTTACAGGTATCAGTCAACATGCTCAACTTCCTTTTACAATTCCTACTGTAGTAAAATATCCCTGAAGTATACCCTGTGTGTAATATCTTTGGTTGTAAATAGAGACTGCTCCAATTTATACTGTAGTAAAACACCACTGAATTATTGCCCTGCTCCAAGTTAACAACAATCTTAATGAAATTCCATCCCCACAAATGGGACAAAAGCAATATGTACTCAGCACAATCTGTATTGCAAGTATAAACACAGCCAGTTTTTCACTTTCAATACAGAACTCAAATTACACAGTACTTACTCTAATATTCCCATGATCACTTCTTTGCCCATTACTATGAATATAGTAGATCCTGCCCCATTCCTAGTATATTAAGAAGGCAGTAGAGTGAGTATTATTTATATATTGTAAAATATAGTTTCACTAATCATTGTTTAAAAATTGACTTATATTCAGGGAAAAAAGATGTGATTAGCATACTCCAAAGGTTCTCATGTGCCTAAATTCACATGAGTGAACTTGAGTGTTTAAGAAAAAAAAAGTATTTTTTATTTAGCACATCTACATCATTTATATTAACTTAAGGAAAATGCTCTAATGTCATGGTCTTCTTGAAGGATCAATTATCCTTACCTTTGAAAGGCAGTCTGACTGCTAGTGTTATTCCATCTACAGACATGGGTGGTATGCTTCTACTTTAATAGTAATTGGAACATGAGATACCTCAACATTATCACTCAGCTCTCCCTAGTGTCCCATATTTTCAGAATCATCCTGGATGGCTGAGTGGTACACAGGTTTGATCATTAAAGGAGCCACAAAGTTTTAAGTTTGTCTGGTAACAACTATTTGTATCACTACATATACTCGGCTCTTATGTACCCATTTATTCTCTGGTGGTGGATGGTAGATCAGACATATATATGAAGAAGGAATGGAGGACAGAAATCAAGTTTGGGGTGATATTGTCTACTTGGTTTTTTGATATAAAGCCTAACTTACAAGATTATGAGATTATTTCCTTCATGTATTTAAGTGTGTTGCTTGTGAATCTGGTGACCACTGAAGTCACAAGTCAGTGCTGGTTTCCCTGGAATAGCAGTTCAGGACAGTTGTAGTCCACCACATGGGCTAGACACTGAAACCTGCTTTTATTCAAGAGAAGAAAAGGCATGCAATTGCACAATGTATCTTAAGCTGCTGTCTTATTTTTATGTATTTTGGAGATGGAGTTTCTCATTCCACCTATCTCTGCCTCTCAATGTTGAAGTTAGAAGTATATGCAACCATTATGTTTTTTCACTCGAGACAAGGTTCCTATATGATGCCCTGGCTGTCTTGAAACTTACTCTGTAGAACAGGCTGGCCTTTGAAGATCTTTCTGCCTCTGACTCTGCCTCCAAAGTACTGGTGTTAAAGGCATAATCCACAACCCAGCAATCTGGATTAATTTTCAAGAATTGTAAGGAGTGAATTGAGGTTATCATGGCTTTGAGGGAAGCAGTTTTCAAATTAATCAATTTATTCAATGTTTCCTTACCCCTCGTTCAAACACCAATGTCTCCCATTTCTCTAAAGTTAAAATATTATTATGCTCTGTAAAACCAAAGAAAAAAAATTTAAGCAGGGTGAATAGGGTAACTGCCTTCCACATTTGTCATATATATCCCTCCTCCAACTAGAATGCTTTCCATTTGCAATGCTAAACTGACAACATATTCCTCTGTCTTAGATACCTACAAGCTTGTTTTTTGAACATGATAAAATATAAGCCGAAACATATATAATTTTTTACTTTTACAAAAAAAGCCGCATGCATTTAGGTAGCTTTGTGTAGTGCATGTTTATAATTGAAGCAATTTTCAAATTAATCAATTTATTCAATGTTTCCTTACCCCGCCTTTCAAACAAACACCAATGCCTCCCATTTCTCTATGCAAGTTTATAATTGTAGCACTTGGAAATATGGACAGATGACTGCTAATACCTTCATCCGGGCTTTGCTACAAAGCAAGACACTGCCTCAAAACCAATAAGTATACATAAAGAGAATTAAATGTAACCATCTCATATTTAATTAGTGAAAAATACAAACCAGTGGGATGGTACATGCCTTGCTCAGTACTCAGAAGCTTGAGACAGGAGTCACAAATTCAAGGACAGAAAGGACTGTATTGCTAAGAGCCTATCTTGGCAAAAGAACAAATGAGATGAAAATAAACAATAAAACATACATTTACTTCACCAGAGTTGAAAAGAAGAAAATCATATCTTACCGTTCTGGTGAGCATCTGTTGCTGTGCTAAAACACTGACCACACACAATGCAGTCCAGAAAGGGGCTTACTTAGCTTATGCTCCAGGTCACTGTCCCTAATGAGAATTACAGTAGCTACTCAAGCAGGACAGTGGGAAGAAATGTGGAGGAATGCAGGTGTCAGCTCATCTCTGGCTCTCTCACTTGCTCACAGTAAAGCTTAGCCAGTCCCCTTTGTTTACAGATAGCCCCTTGCACATGGACAGTTATAACAGCATAACTGCTGCCCATGTACAGGTTTACAGATTTTTTTCTTGTCTTTGGCCAGCTGCAAGGCCTGTGTTAAGGCCAAGAGCTCAACTTCTCATGCTGAGTTTCCTTCTGGCAGGCTGCTGGCTCAAACTCTGCAGGTTTCATTCACATCCTTGTCCCAGTCCTTTCTTTACCTTTCACAAGGTTCCCATCAGTGAACCAAGTTAGTGTTTCCATGGCCAGAGGGAAGACTGTAAGGTCTTTGCAAACTCCTGTCTCTTTAATCAGCAGGTGATGACAGTCCCAAATTACTTGTTCTTCAGTCTTCTCAGGCAGAAGAGTGGCAGTTAGTGCATCAGTTATTCATGTGGGCATTGGACATCCATTGTTCTGTGGGCTGCCGGACAATGCTCTCCTGCTCACCAGTGCATGGGGGCTATTGTAATTACTTTCTGCCCCTAAGTTAACATGTCAGAGTCTTTGATCAGTACAGCCATGGCAGCCATAGCTTTTAGACAGCCAGAACATCCACTGCCTACAGGATCAAGCTCCTTCCCTGTTTATCGGTTACTGATGGCTGTTCAGAGTCAAAACAAATCCAGGCTCCTACATTTGACAGGATGTCTCTTTTTAACAGAAGGTAAGGGCATCCTGGGATATCTAGGAACAAATGATATATCCCACCTGCATCAAGGATCACTGCCACCTGTATCCAGGCAACTCCCGTATCCTGCTAGTGGGCACTCAACTCCACTGTCCTATCTGGCGCAGGTATGGGAAACACCACCCTATCCAAGCCCATGGCATAGGGGATAAAGGCAAACAGGAACTACAGCCGGTTGCCTCACTGAGGCCATGCCTTCTCCATTTCTTGAGCTGACTCTCAGTCAGATCCTGGTGTCTGGCCACTGCTGGCCTGCCTTTTAATTGCTAATCTCATTAACACCTGCCAGAGGCCTCAGGGGAGACCCACCCTGCTGAGCCTCTGCAGGTAGGCAGCCCTCTTTGGCAAAGGGAATGAATCACATTTCCTCAGCCTCTTTTTGGATTCATCCATGGCAATACTTATACATCAAGCACCACTGTGCAACAGGAAAACACAGCTCTCTCACGCTAGAGCTGACATTCAGATGGCAGGAACATTTAAGTGCTAAGGGATGCCTTGTTCTTGCCTTCTTTTGATCTACTGGGGCACTTTCGATTGGTACACACCACCTAGTTCACCTAAATAGGAGATGAGGGAAGAATTTAAAGGGATAAGTACTTGAACCTGATAGACAGGGACTGAGGGCTCTACAGAGGTGAGATGACTTTTGCACAGAGAGGTTGAGTTTGGAGGCTCAGCAGCAGAGCACTGCCCTAGCACCTGTGAGGCCCTC
This sequence comes from Phodopus roborovskii, assembly GCF_943737965.1. Taxonomy (NCBI): domain Eukaryota; kingdom Metazoa; phylum Chordata; class Mammalia; order Rodentia; family Cricetidae; genus Phodopus; species Phodopus roborovskii. The sequence continues at coordinate 103,210 of NW_026126972.1, forward strand.
AGTTTGACCCTAAGCTTCTCCATCTCCTTGGCCTCTTCCTCACCCATGCCTAATTCCACTCTAATGCTGATGGATATTTGTGTTGTTCCAGTTTGTGGCTACTATGAACAGAACTCGTGGGAACCTTCTAGCATGTTCCTCTTTCTCTCTTATTCTCCTCCCCCACCCCTCTGTCTCTCTGTGTATGTGTTTCAAACAAGCATTTATTGGGAGCAGGTCCCATAGCAGGAGTGGAAGTCAGAGACAAATTGAAGGAGCCAGGCAAGTGACCTTACTTTTTCACTGGCCCTCCATTAAGTTTTTACATTTTTGTGTAGACTTATGACTGTGCACTGATGGTTCCATTTGCCTGTTGATTTCACTGACAACTGACAAGTCTGCAACCTTTCCACTTGCTCAAAAGAGCCCGCGGTTTCTGAAATGTCTGCCTGAGCCCTTGATCGGTTTTTACTGGGCTGTCTTTTTCTACTGGTTTGCACTTGTTTCCTACTTTGGCTACAGGCCCTATGTCTGCTTTATATACCAACAGTTTCATTCCTTACTGTGTTGCCTTTCTGGACAATTTTAAGTGTCTTCTATTGGAGAGAATTCTTAACTTCCAGAAAGTTCAATTTGTGATGGAGATATATGTAGCTCAGTGTTTAGAGAGTGCTTGCCTAACATGCATGAGACCCTGGGCTCTATTCCTGGCTCTCCAGAAACTGGGTATGTATGGTGGTGTTTACCTATCATCCCAGTATTTGGGAGGTAGAGGCAGGAAGATCAGAGGTTCAAGGTCATCCTCAGCTACACAGCTACATAGCAAGTTCAAGGCTAGCCTGTTTTTGGAGACCATATCTCAAAAAGTAACCAAGTAAGCAGAAAGATGAGAGATTGGTTTCCAGACTCCACAGGGTGAGCTTACTACCACATGTAACTCCAGGTGTTGTAGGGGTTCTGATGGCTTTTTTTTTTTTTTTTTTTTTTTTTTTGGAGGGAACCTATATGTGCTTGTACAAACACACAGTCATATACATACAAAAGAAAAATAAATATTAAAAGCAAACTAATCTATCAATATTTTAAAAAGGTTGCCTTCATGACCTTTTTTTCCCTCATGTCTTACTTTACACAGCCTTTTCCTACCAGGATAGTAGTAGATGTCTTTAATTCTAGCACTTGAGAGACCAGAGAATCTGTGATTTTGAGATCAGCCTGGTTGAACATAGTGATTACACATAAATCCTGTCTCAAAAAAACAAAAACAAAACCAAAAAAACCCAAACAACAACAAAAGTCCCAACATCTTGCTTCTCAAGTCCAAGGTCATGAAGCTATTTCTGAGGAGTCAAACCCATAGCAAAGCTAATCTCAGCAGTGATTGAGTTACTGCCTAGAAATTACCCTTCACTGAACCTGGATCTCAAGGATTCTGCTAGGCTGTCTGGTTAATGCACTGCAGGAGACTCCTGTCTCCATATTGTCCCACTCCTCTGTATTTGGAGAAAAAGTCATGTGCCACTGTCCCTGACCTTTTACCCAATGAGCCATCTCCAGCCACAGCTGTCCAGGTAGAGGGTCTACCTAAGGGCATGATGGTGAATAGTTTGGATCAAACAGCTGTTGCTGCCTCCAGCTATGTACTTATGTTTTGGGTATCACAAATTAGTTCTCCTGTAGGGTTCTTAGCCACATAGTGACATTTAGGAACTGGACACCTCAGAAAGACACCCAGGACAGATACCATGGGATTTGTTGGTACAATCGTGGCAGTGCCCTTCTTTTTGTCCTTACACCAGGGACCAGACCAGCATCTTGTCTTAGCTGCCTTGGGAAACCATCCCAATATTTGAGGCTCAGTAAGTGATATTCTCTGCCTTTGTGTGTCTGTGATGTGTGTGTGTGTGTGTGTGTGTGTGTGTGTGTGTTGGTGTGTGTGTGTGTGTGTGTGTGTGTATGGGTGTGTGTAGTATAAAGAATCACCCCATTCAAGTAAATGCAAAAAAATAGTCAGATCATCACACCACCCTAAACATGAACTTGGTAACTTTTATGTCAGCTGATTCATTGAGTGATGGACTACTACATTTACAAAGAATGTGGTCGTGGTGGACCTCTGCACAGAGAGAATGATGCAGTGTGTGAACATTAATGTTAGACTGACAGATGTATATTCCCTTTTTGCAGAAGAATCTCTCAACTTCTTGTTAATTTCAGAGGAAATAACTCCAATTTTGGCTATTGTGAGCTCTCAACATATCACTGGGTAGGGTTGGGGAGAAGACATTTAGTGCAAACCACATGTTGCATTCTCACCATGCATGTACAGTGACATGTGTGGCCACAAGACCTTAGCTGATACTAAGGAGTAGCAAATAACTGGAAATGATTTTTAACATGTACTTCTGCTTTAGATAATTTATACAATAACTTAGTCCTCAACATGGACTGTATTTAATGAAACAAATTCTCAAAAGCCCTCCATATGCCCTAACTGGTTACTTAGAGCTCTGTAGAGGACTGGACAGTAGAGCGAATTCAGCTCTTTGAGGTGTTTGTTTCTCTTTCGGGTGGTTTTAAGGTTTCAGACAAGCTTTAGTGCTCAGAGGAGCCTACTCTGGCTTGTGGCAGAACCCTTTCTTCAGACTTTACTTTCATAGCATCTATGACAATCACAACACTGAAGTTCATTTATGCACTTTCCTAAAGAAGAGAAAGAGGGGGCCATGACTGCATGGGTGTGGGCCAATAAGTGCATCCCGAGATTCTATATTCTCACCTTATTAATATGAAGGCCATGCAGCTTTCAATTATTTGCTAAACTTGGTGATTTCCATTGCTACCTAACTACCCTCTAGAGCTTCTAGTTCCCCACAGGATGAAGTCCAAACTTATTAGTATGTTTGGAAAGCTTTGAAGAATTTTGTTTTTTTTTAAATTAAGCCCTGAGGAATTTGAGCCTTGCATACCTGGGTTTTAGAAACAGAGTTTTAGCTCTGAAGTCTAAAAATTCACAGCATTTTGCTTCAGGTGAGAAACCTACCTCTAAGGTTGAATAAGACATATCAGCCACAGTCCCAAAGGAACACATAGGATTCACTTTTCAGAACAAATGCAGTTCTGCAGGGCTTGGGGCACCAAGGGCTGGCTCAGTGGTTAATGCCCTTAGAGGAAGCCTGGTTCAATTCCTAGCATCCACATGGTGGTTCACACCTACCTGTAATTCTTTTAACAGGAGACCTGATACCCTCTTCTGGGTCCTGAAGGCTCCTTTCACTCAGGAACAAATGCATGCACATTTACTAAATAAAAATTTTGGAAAGTAAAACTGAAACTTTGATACTATTATGTATATGAAGCTATAGTTTTTATTATGTATTTTTAGATAAATATTAAGAATTTAAAAATGGCTCTTCTCCTGTATTTCCTGGGTCATATGTCTCACACTAGGTACTCTGACCTTTTCAGAAGCTGCCCACATCCTTAAAATCTCCAGGATTTTGATATTACGTCCAGGGTAGCCTCACTAAAGTACCTAGTGTACATAGCATCTTCATGTGGAATTTCACTTGCCAAGTGTTCCTCAACACCACAAACTTGTAGCTAAGCCTATTTTTTGTCAAGAAAGAGCCTGGAATTGACTGTTTATCATGACAATCATTTAGCCACTTGTAGCTGGTGGCTTCTGTGTGTGGACTGGGAAGATACAGAACATACTTGTACAATTTCCACAAGGCAGTCTTGGCCTGGAAGTTCAGTGATAATGCCTGGCATGCAGCATTCCTCTCTATGCTTAGACTGCAGGCAGCTCTGTGGGATGGAGCCCTACTTTGCATGCTGCACTGCTTCCTCAGAAAAGGATAGCACTTGCTCCTTGCCTCTGCTTCCTCTTTGGGTGCTGACCAAGGGCATGTCAGGGTTCTCCAGAGCTACAGCTCCTCATCCTCTTCCAGGAAGTTCACATGTATCAAAGGTGACTCCATCCCTTGAGGCAACAATCACTACAGGATGGGAAACCCATGTGCCTTCTTCAGACCTGGGCTCCTGTTTCACCTTTCTGTCTCTGGGATCCAGGTTCTGCTATCACACCAAACCCTGATTCTGGCCCTCCTTGTTTTTCCAAAGTTTCCCTCTCTGTCTAGACCTCACAGGTAATCCATCAGTTTACACATCTTGCTCCGACCTACATTTCCTCCATTGCTTCTGCAGTACAATCCCCAAGAGCTCTGGATCCTTGGGCAAGCCCAGGTGCATGATATCAGCATGGCTCTACTCCTTTATTAATCATCTCTGGTAGAGGTGTTGACCTATGGCTCTGGGTCACATTATCTATGGGTGCCTCAAATGTTTCTTCCCACATCTCTTATCCCACTGATTGCTTAGCAAAGGTCCCAAATAATTACATAGACTACTAAGGGAAACTCTCTTCTATCTGAACGTTACTTTCCTTTCCTGTTATTTTCGCCATGGGCTCTCACTCCTTTCCTGGGCTTCAGGAACCCAACACTAACGCTACCACCAACCATAATGCTCACCCTAACTCTAACCATACCTTAAACTGAACTCTCAATTTCAGAAATACATGACCCTACCTGGATGGCATAGCTCCATATTGGAGAGGGGGTGAATGGAAGGGGAGGTGGTCAGGGTGAATGTAAAGGGGGAGAATGTAAGAGGGAGGGAGGGTATCGAGTGAGGGATAGGAATCGACATGTAAAATAAACAATAATAATTTAAAAAAATTCAGTATGTAGGGACTCAGAATGTGCACAAGAGGATTAGTGGATCTAAAAGAGATCTTGAGGTCTTTAGCTGAGGGAACTCTAGCAGAGGCCCAGTGATGGCTTTCAAGTATCCAGTTGGATGTTTTGTTTCATTTAAAAATTATTTATAATATGTAATATCCTACTTGAATATCTCTTGGTAGAAAATAAGAGGGCAACAATCTCATTGTAGATGGTTGTGAACTACCATCTGGTTGGTGGGAAGTAACTCATATCCTCTGTAAGTACAATCAGTGTGCTTGAACTTTTAGCCATCTATCCATTCCATTGTTGTGTTTGAAGAAAAGGCCTCATTATGTAATTTTGACTGGCCTGGAATTCATTGAGATTCATGCATTTGGCTCCTGAGTACTGCTGGACAGGATCTGTAGAAAGGGGAATTCTCCTCCACTGCTTTTGGGAGTTCAAACTTGTACAGCCATTTTCAAGATAGCTATGGCAGTTCCTCAGCAAGATGGGAATTGGTTTACCACAGGACCTGGCAATCCCACTCATAGCCATATACCCAAATTATCCACATTCATGCAACAAAGACAAGTGTTTAATTATATCTATAGCAGCATTATTTGTAATAGCAAGAAACTAGAAGCTACCCAGATGCCTCTCAACTGAAGAATGGATAAAGAACTTGTGGCACATCTACACAATGGACTACTAATAGACAGAAAAAATGGAATCTTGAAATGCACAGGGAAGTGGATGGCACTTGAAGAAATAATCATGAATGAGGTAACCCAGGCACAAAAAGTAGAATATGGTAGAGAGGGAGAGAACATAAAAGAGCAAGTCATTATTGGTTTGAAGAGAAAATTGAACCTAAAGTTATATCTAGAGACCAAGAAGTCTGACTCCAACTAACAATCTGAGCAACAGTGGAAAGGCTTCCATTATTGACCTTCCCTGAAAATTACATCAGCAACTAACTCGAGCGCTACATGGAGCCCTCATCTAGTCTCTGTAGAAAACAGAAGCAAAGACCCAGAAGTAAACACTGCGTCTAACTAGAATCCAGATGCAGAGAGAGAGAGGACAAGATCGAGTTGCAGAAACACATTGAGACAGCTGATCTGATGAAGGAGGAGCTAATAGGATCCCAGACTGATAGCTGTGAATCCAGCATGGAACTGACTCAGACCCCTGAGATGGGTATCAGCTAGAAGGTGTGAGCTGTCTAATGGAGTTCAGACAGTGGGACCTGGATGTATTCCTGGTGCACAAAAGGACCTTGAGGACACATTCCCCCAATCCAGGGGATACCCCCTAAACCTAGACATAGAAGAGACATTCTAATCAACACTTCAAATGCGCTGTCAGAAATACATGACCCCACTTGGATGGCCTAGCCCTATGTGTTAATTGTGGGTGAATAGGATGGCAGGGTGGTCAGGGAGAATGTGAGGGGGCAACAGATGATAAGAGGAAGGGAAGGAATGAGGGAGATATAGGGAACAAGGATCTACATGTAAAAAATCATGAACTAATTTTAAAAAAATATCCGGCATGCATGGACTCAGGATGTTCCCAAGAGGATATGGGGATCTAACAAGTTTTTGGCGGTCTTTAGCTGAGGGAACTCTTGCAGAGGCCCAGTGATGGGTTTCAAGTAACCAGTAGGACATTTTATTTCATTTTTAAAAGTTATTTTGTCATATGTAGTACCCTACTTGAATGTCTGCTGGTAGAAAAGAAGAGGGCAACGGGTCTGATTGTAGATGGTCGTGAGCTACCATCTGGTTGGTGGGAGTTAACTCATATCCTCTGTAAGTACAGTCAGTGTGCTTTAATTTTCAGTCTTCTGCATGTTCCATTGTTGTGTTTTTAAGAAAGGGCCTCATTATGTATCTGTGACTGGCCTGGAATTCATTTTGAGATTCATGCTTTAGGCTCCTGAGTCCTGGGTTCAAAGGCATGAAACACCATGATCATCTCAGGAATAAAATTTTATATTGTTAACATAAATAAGCATTAGTTTAGTTAACATGGCTAGTGCTATGCATTCTGAGACAATAATTAATTTTTATTACATTTCTTATTCACACAAAATTGAGGTCGATTTTGTTTCTAAATTAAAAAGTAGTAAATTATGGGCTATAATTAGGGGTTATTGGCTACTGTCTAGAATTCCTCATACTAAGAGATGTAAGTTCAGCCTCTATTACCAACAAAGCAAAATAGGGCCTGAGTAGGTATCTCAGTCAATAAAGTACAAACACGAAGGACCTGAGATCAAGCAAAATGCTAAATCTAGAAGGGGATGATTAAAAGTTAAACTTGTGGGACATTTGATCATTATGTGAAAATAGGGTGCTTTTTACCTTGCCTGCCTAAGGCCCTTAATTGGTTTAATAAAAAGTTAAACGGCCAATTGCTCAAAAGGAATGGTTAGGCAGGATTGCTGGGCTGAGAGAAAAACTCAGGGGAATGAATCTAGGCCTGGACCCATGCCAGGAAGACAAGGAAGGAGCTGCGAATACAGAATAATAGACAATAGGCTAATAGACATTTGTTAAGGTATAGGAAATCGTTGGGAACAAGGTTAAGTTAAAGGCCAATCATTCATAATTTGGAAATGTCTGTGTCATTATTTGGGGATGGATTGACTTCCAAGAAAATCTGACAAGAAAGTCCAACTACATATTAGCACTGGAAAGGTGAGAGAGATCTGTGAGGCTCAGTGGCAGAAAAGTCTAACTTCATTAATGTGAACCTGATAAATAAGAGGGACAATTGGAATTGAATGGACTTTGACATGTGATCTCTCTGTTGCTCTGGCACTGTCTATCTGTGCTTCTGTCTCTCTCTCCCCCATAACATAAACACACACACACACACACACACACACACACACACACATACACACAGTAAACAAACAGATATATTCCATATTGTATTATGGTTGGGTGTCTTCACATATTCTGTCCCCTGTCCTGTGCACTTTCTGTTTGTTTACTTGAGAAAGTGTTTCCCTGTGTAGCCCTGCCTGTCCCCAATCGCACTCTGTGTACAAGGCTGGTCAAAAAATGAAGTGATGCCTACCTCAGCATCCCTTAATAAAAACCTGGCTCCTTATTTAGAATTAAAGGCAAAGTTCTCAGGTTTTTTCAAATTGATAAATACAAGTGAGTTGACACTGCATAGTCTGAACACATATTACCTGCAAAAGCAACATATGTAGTGCCACAATACTCTGCAATGACTCAGAAAATACACTTTGAAATTGACACACTACATCTTTTTCAAAACTTGAATCAGAAGTTAGTTCCAATTTTTTCATACACAATATGATTTGTTTATTAATATTGACAAACTCTTCATTCCTAATCTCTTAAAACAATCAAAATTATTATGAGATACATAAATTCCAATAAACTTTTATGGGGAATTGAATGCAGCAGCATACCTTATTTGCCTCAATGTTGCCACATGTTGTTGGAACAGGTTCAGCTTCTCTACGGGTTGGGTCAGAGGTGATATGCACATCGTGCACTGGGCCTATGAGAAGTTTACAGAGTTCCCTCATATTATTATAAGAGTAGTTTATGTTTATGAATTCTCTCTTTTTTACATTTTTTGAGATATTCTACTTGAGTGCCTCCAATTCTTTTTTCTAGTTAATGGAGTCTTGTCTATTTCTTTTTTTATGATTATAGTAAGGTGCATGGATGGTAATGGAACTACAAAATAATAGCAATGCCAAATGGTTAAATTGACATACAAGGCAGTTTAAGCCTCGGGTGGTGGCACAATTTTTTAAATGTAGCACTTGGGAGACCCAGAAGGGGAAGTGGTTATCTGTGAGTTGGAGACCACCCTTGAATACAAACTATGGGCTAAGATGGGCAGGGCTATTACACAGAGATAAACTGCCAAAAATGTAGATTATCCAAAACAGAAAATAATGAAAAAAGGATCACCTAATACTTCTAGCAAGAAAGAACAATTATGACTTTGTTTCGTGCTTGACTTCTGCTATGTGGCGAAGAAATACCTCAGGTCCTGATACTCCAACCTCATTTTTCTGGTTAAATTTACAGGTATCAGTCAACATGCTCAACTTCCTTTTACAATTCCTACTGTGGTAAAATATCCTGAGTATACCCTGTGTGTAACTTATCTTTGGTTGTAATGCGAGACTGCTCAAATTGCACCGTGGTAAAATACCACTGGTTATTCCACCTGCTCCAAGTTAACAACAATCTTAATGAAATTCCATCCCCACAAATGGGACACAGAAAGCAATATGTACTCAGCACAATCTGTATTGCAAGTATAAACAAAGCCAGTTTTTCACTTTCAATACAGAACTCAAAACCACACAGTACTTACTCTAATATTCCCCGCAGTCACTTCTTTGCCCATTACTATGAATATAGTAGATCTGCCCCATTCCTAGTATATTAGAAGGCAGTAGAGTGAGTATTATTTATATATTGTAAAATATAGTTTCACTAATCATTGTTTAAAAATTGACTTATATTCAGGGAAAAAAGATGTGATTAGCATACTCCAAAAGTTCTCATGTGCCTAAATTCCCATGAGTGAACTTGATGTTTAAGAAAAAAGAATGTGTTTTTATTTAGCACATCTACATCATTTATATTAACTTAAGGAAAATGCTCTAATGTCATGGTCTTCTTGAAGGATCAATTATCCTTACCTTTGAAAACGGTCTGACTGCTAGTGTTATTCCATCTACAGACATGGGTGGTATGCTTCTACTTTAATAGTAATTGGAACATGGAATGCCTCAACATTATCACTCAGCTCTCCCTAGTGTCCCATATTTTCAGAATCATCCTGGATAGCTGGAGTGGTACACAGGTTTGATCATTAAAGGAGCCACAAAGTTTTAAGTTTGTCTGGTAACAACTATTTG